>NC_089598.1:83261062-83561062 GCF_019320115.1 Miscanthus floridulus
AACAACTCTTAAAATAAGAATACACATGGTAAACTACTAAGCTAGCTCTAATCACTAAGATACTAAGCTAACTATCATCTTCATCAAGTAAAGTGTTGGGTTCAACTAACAAACACCTAACTTTACAAATGAAGGATATATCTCTATTTCTACTAATGATTTAATGTATATTTGAAACAAAGAGCATTTAACTAGCCTTATGTTAAGTCTATTCTAAAGCTATAAAATTATAGTGAGCACATAATAATACCATGAAGCTACTATAAAATTTTCAAAGCTAAAGCTATCACCATTTTGCCACAAAAATTCCTACAATATTTAACCTAATAATATTAAACACTCTCAAATGATTTAATAGCTCCTGGTATCAACAAGTATATATATGAACTAAATACACTAACAGATAGAGCACAATTTTAGGAACTTAACAAAATTAGTTTCACAATTTTTGAATACCTACATGATTTTATATTAATTTCCAAAAATTTAGCTCAGAAATAAAATGAAAAGCTATTTCTATTCTCCATGAAAAAGCTAAATTGATTTTGGCCCACACGCGATGCAGCGCGCACGAGCGCATGGCGGCCCATGGTGTGGCCCATGTGGCATCGGCCGATGCACGCGAGGCAGCCCGCTGGCGAGGAAGCCCACACGGGATGGCACATTAGCAAAAACGCCCCCTCGCGTTATCAGAAAATAGCACTAACACTACACATACTATTTCTATAGACAATGACTTTTGCAATGGAACCCTCGAATCTTTCTCCTCTTTACAACGACAAGGCCCCCCTACCTTTCCCACATGCGCCAACCACACGGAACCCACGCTGACCTATCTATGAGGCCGACGCTCACCTAGGGTTCAACGCGAGACGATGGACGGGGTTGGATGAGCCGGACGCCGTAGAAGGGACCTCTCCACGGATGGCGGGCACCCTACGACAATGGCGATGGTGTTCTGGTGAGCTGGCGGTAACAACAAGGCGGTATGGATAATGGGTGAGCAATGACAACTCACCTGTGACCTTATTGAGAAGCCAGCTTGGCCGGAGACCACCCGAGCGAGGCTGGCCACGTGCGCGCTGCGAGGTGAACGAGGGGAACCACAACAGGCATGACCGTGTCAGTGGCGAGAAGGTGGGCACTAAAGCTGTGACTAGCAGTGCGCCCAACAAAAAGGGAGCCAAGGCAAGCTAGTGGTGCAAGAGGAATTGGTGCGGGGGTGAAGTGGTGGAGGCTGGCCATGACGCAGGCGATGACGAGCCTTAACGGCACGGTGGCGGGGCAAAGTTCCAAAATTGAAGCTTAGCATGACAAGATTCAAGGTAGGGTTGGTTCAGCTAGAGATGGGGTGTAAAGGTGGAGATGCGAGCATGAGGAATTGATGAGAGGTGCTCGCTCTCTGACTCACCGTGACACCACTCGATGGCAGCGGAAAGTAGAGAGAGAAGAGAGGAAGAGAGAAATGGAGCGCCGGCAGTTGGGCTCGGCTCGTCCATGCCTTGGCGGGACTAGTGTGGACAATGACGACGATTGCGACGATAGCGATAGCGTCATGACATGAGGAGCATCGGCAGTGCGGATGCGATGGCACCCAAACGGCAGGCGCGAGGCAGAGCAAGCAGGGTGCGGGGCCAGCGGCTCACTGTGGCCGGCCTCAGCCAAGCCCAGGTGGCTCGACCGGCCAAGCGCGGCGGCATGGTTGCCCACGCGGGACATGGCCATGTGTGCGACATGAGAAGGCTACACGGTGACCGCGCACCCGGCGCCAACCAAACCGAGACAGTGAACACACACAAATTTTAAAGCGTTCAACACAACCACACGATTGGCTTTAGGACCTAAACCATCTTCACCATGCTCAAGATGGCACATGAGACTACCCAAATTGAGCTATAACACTACACCCACTCCTTAACCCAATATCTCATAATAAATTGCTAAATATAGTCGTGTCTAACTGTTGACAAACTTGAAAATTTCTAAGTTTTTGAGCTGAATTTGATTTCCATTTGCGATTTCTAATCTAGTGGAAATATTAGCTAGTAATATCATTTTTTACCGCAAGTATTTCATTGTCATCTACAAAGTTTGTACTTCAAATTTTATTTAAGTATCACATACATGTTCTATAGCATTTTTGCTTAATAAAAATTGGTTTAAAACCCTAAGTGATATAACATGACTATCGAATCAACTTTCGTTTCGCATTTTAGTTGATCGTTTCGAGTTATAGAAATTGATCTACACACTTTATCACAGGCATTAACACATAAACATAATGCTCATGACATGTTTTAGCAAATGATTTATGGTGTAACACCGAGGGTGTTACACCTGAGACCCACACGTTCCACCTACCTTGCGGCGAGATGACCATGACCATGCAGGACGTGAAGGCCTATCTTTGGCCTACGGTTGGGGGGGCTTCCAGTGACAGGTATAGTTGACAACGATTCATTGGAGAGAGCTAGTAGCTCAGTTCTATGGCTTTCTTCCACCGGATGGACGAGGATGCAAAAAATAAGCAATTGAACCCTATTTAATACTTGCATTGATTTCCTAAATCCATCGTGTCTCATTGTCTTTGGTAAATTTCAGGAAAACTTCCAATGTTTCATCATCGTGGATCATAGAGCGCTTCGATAACTTGCACCCATAAGCTAATCAGCCTGAGAATCGACAGGCTTCGCTAAAGTGTGGCTCTAGCACTTCCCTAGCCCCTTTCTCTATTCCTGGACGCGTCAGGCAACACCATCAGCTGGATTTTTCCTTAACTTACTAACCAGCCGAGGGAGAAAATAGCGACGTACAGCTGGGGCAGTGCAGTCCTAGCATGGTCGTATCGACAGCTATGCTTTGCCTGCCATCACACCTCAGGGTTTGCAAGCCTTGGTGGTTGCTCTCACCTACTCTAGGTTTGGTGTTAGGAAAGATGGACAGTTGGGAGGCCCCTTCTTAATGGTTGCCTATAAGTACTTTGGTTCACTAGTTACTTTGAAGCTATTACATATCATGAAATTATGATTGGCTAATCCATTGTCGTGTTAAATGCAGCATTGGAACTGGCAGGATACACTGCCTACTACTCTGTATATTTGGAAGGAAGCATAGTTAGTTAGAAGGAATGCGAGGCGCAAGTACAGGGAGTACACAAACTGTCTCGATGTCCTGACGCAGCACTAGTGAAAGCTCTAGTTTGGTTTTGGTGAATTGATGAAACCCTAAGTGCTAACCTAGTTTATCAAGTGATTATGAGATAGGTAGCACACTCCAAGTTATAAAGCAAACAAAGATCATAGCATGATGAAGATGATGCCATTGTGATGATCAAGTGCTTGGACTTGGAAAGAAGAAAGAGAAAAACAAAAAGCTCAAGGCAAAGGTATAAACCATAGGAAGCTATTTTGTTTTAAGTGATCAAGACACTTAAAGAGTGTGATCACCATTTAGGTTTGATAGCCGTACTATTAAGAGGGGTGAAACTCGTATCAAAATGCGGTTATCAAAGTGCCACTAGATGCTCTAACTCGTTGCATATGCATTTAGGATCTAGTGGAGTGCTAACACCCTTGAAAAATGTTTGTGAAAATATGCTAACACATGTGCACAAGGTGATACACTTGGTGGTTGGCACATTTGAGCAAGGGTGTGAAGAAGATAGAGTTGAAAAGGAGTTAGTCGCGCTGGTTACAGAGTGACCGGACATGTCCGGTATGGTGATTGGACACGGTTCGGTGTGATTCAGCAAACGCAGTGTTCGGCGAACAGTTGATCGGATGCTGGCAGCGTCCGATCCGGTGTGACCGGACGCGTCCGGTCGAGCATGGATGCTTACTATACTCCACTGAACGTTGAGGCTCAACGTCCGGTCAGTTTCTAATAGACGCGTCCGGTCTACCCTGATGGGCTTACTGGACTCGACCGGACTCGGCGGCTCTGCGTTTGGTCATTTATAGTTCTGCGTCCGGTCAGAGCGTCCGATCGAATGAAAGTGGGCTGCAATGGCTACCTTGTTTAAACTGGACATGTGGCGATCTAGGAGAGACCGGACGCGTCCGGTCGACCTACCGGACACGTTCGGTATTCATGAACGGAGCGTCCGGTCGGTTGGACCGAAGCGTCCGGTCACCCTTTGCTGTACCCAGTGAAGGGGTACAACGGCTCTATTTTGTGGGAGCTTCTATTTAAGCCCCATGGCCGGTGTTGAAGCTCACACCTTTGGCCATTTTCATTGACATAGCAACCTTGTGAGCTTAGCCAAAGCCCTCCCACTCATCTCCATCATTGATTCATCATCTTTGTGAGATTGGGAGAGAATCCAAGTGCATTGCTTGAGTGTTTGCATCTAGAGGCACTTGGTGTTCATGTTTCGCTGTGGATTTCACTTGTTACTCTTGGTGGTTGCTGCCACCTAGCCAACTTGGAGCAGCGAGGATGTCGAGCGGAGGTTGGTGATTGTCTCGGCTCCGATCATGGTGATTGTGAGGGTTCTTGACCTTTCCTCGGCGGAGAGCCAAAAAGGTACTCTAGTGGATTGCTCGTGGCTTGTGTGATCCTTATCTTGTGTTGGTTGTGCGGCACCTATTGAGGGTTTGGCGTGTTGAAGCAATTAGCACGTGAACCTCACGTGAGTGAATCGCCACCATGAGGACTAGCTTGCGGCAAGCGAAGTGAACCTCGGTAAAAATCATTATGTTCATCATTGATTCTGAGTGTGACGGTCTTCATTGTTATTTATCCTTGTGATTGATTGGTTCCTCATCTACACGGTGGTATAACCTTCTTGATCACTCTCTTTATTTTACCGCAACTAGTTGACAAGCTTCTTAGTGTAGCTAGTTGTGAGAGCTTGCTTGGTTGGTTGGTGTGGCCTCTTTAGTTAGCCTTTGAGAGCACACTAACATAGGGTAGTGTCATAGCTATTTGTGTGAATAGACACTATCTAAACTAGAATTGTGGTAGGTAGCTCTGCATTTTGAGTAGGCTAGCGCAACACTTGCTTTGCCTCATAATTGTCTAACTATTTTGTTAAGTGTTGTTGTAGAAATTTTATTAGGCTATTCACCCCCCCCCCCTCTAGCCATTAGGACCTTTCAAGTGGTATTAGAGCCGAGGTCACCGTGATTTGAGGCTTAACAATCTTCGGTGTAAAAATAGCTCAATCAACAACACAAAGAAGCCACCCCAATTTGATGGCTCCAGCTATCCCCTATTGGAAGGCCAAGATGACAACTTATATCACGTCAATCAATAGGAAGGTTTGGAAGGTGGTAGAAACCAAAATTGAGATTGAAGATCCAGGAGAATCCTACCACGGCCCGAAGTAGTACTTCCTCAAAACAATGACATGCTCTAAGTGCTATCATGATGCTAATGATGAAAAGAAACATTTGAGCAAGTCAAAAACTATGAGATGGCTCATGAGGCATAGAAGAAGTTGGAAGGAATCATTTGAGGGCACTCAAGCTGTGATGGTGTAAAGACATACATCCTCAAAGAGAAGTTTGCAAGCTTCAAGATGAAGAAGGATGAAGTGTGCCGAAGATGTTTCATAGGACTTCAAGTGCTTGTCAATTATCTTAAAGCACTTGGAGAAGAGGTGAAGGACAAGGACTTCTCACACTAAGTTCTTGAGATGTTGCCCTTCAAGATTTGGTACATTGGTCACCATTCTAGTGAGAAGCGGTTTGGACACCATGACACCAAACCAAGTATTGGGAGATATAATGACTGATGATACTTATAGAGATGATGATGAGAAGGAAGAAAAGAAGGAGAAGAAAGATGACAAGAAGGATGACAAGAAGAAGAGCATGGCATTCAAAGCCACATCATCCAAGGGCAAAGCTAAGCAGAAACATCAAGTAAGAAGATGGAATCTTGGAGATGATGATGATGATGATGAGAAGATGGCTCTCTTTGTCAAGAGATTTGGCAAGTTCATGGTGAAGAAGGGCTACCGTGCTAGAAGAAAGAAGTCTTCATCCAAGAACAAAGAAGAGTCAAGAAGGTGCTTCAAGTGTCAAAGCAAAGATCATCTTGTTGCTCAATGCCCATACAATAGTGACAATGATGATGTCAACAAGAAGAACAAGAAGAAGGACAAGAAAGAAAAGAAAGAGAAAAGGACAAGATGGCATTCAAGAAGAAGAAGGGTGGTTCATATGTAGTCACTTGGGATAGTGATGCCTCCTCAAGTGATGATGATGATGATAGTGATGCTAACAAGACCACCAAGAAGAAGGTTCTTGCAAGCATTGCCATCAATGAGAAGCCTTCTCTCTTCGAATCTTCATCATGCTTAATGGCTAAGGCCACTAAGGTACAATCTTGTGATGATGAAAGTGATGAAGAACATGATGATGAAAATGAACATGAAAATGAAAATGATAGTGATAGTGATAATGATGAACCCACTAAAGATAAATTATTTGACATGCTAGAAGATGCTAGAGAACACTTGACATAAAAGATGGGAATGCAAAAGCTTACGTAAGGAACTAAAAGACCTTAAGCAAGCATTTGATGAGCTCAATGCATCTCATGAGAGGCTAGAGGAAGCCAATGAGAAACTTGGCAAATCTCACAAAAAGCTTGAAAAGGCTCATTCATCTTTGCTTGATGAGCAAAATACAAAGAAGCATGTTAAAACTTGTAATGTAGGTTTAACTTGTGATATAATTGATGAATCATTATCTATGCCTATCATTGTTCCTCCCACTAACCCTTGTTGTAGTACTTCTACTTCTACCTCATCTAGTAGTGATGGTTTCACTTGTGATGCCTCACTAATGGTTGAGAATGAGAATCTCAAGAAGGAGGTCAACAAGCTCACTCACACTTTCGCTAAAGCCTATGGTGGTGAGGACCGCTTGCTTATGTGCTTGGGTAGCCAAAGAGCTTCTCTCTACAAAGAGGGATTAGGCTATACCCCCAAGAAAGGTAAGGCGGCCTTTGCTCCTCACAAGACTAGTTTTGTGAAGAACAATGGTCGGTTTTGCACTAGTTGCAAGCAAGTTGGTCATAAAGAGCAAGAGTGCAAAAACAAGAGCAAAAATGCTAATGTATCTCCCTTAAGCTTGATTCATGCTATATGCTTACTATGGGTACAAATGGTGTGGTGTGAAGGCTAAGTTCATTGGTAAACCATGGATGGGCTCAAAGAAGAAAACCATTTGGGTACTAAAGAGCCTAGTGACTAACCTTCAAGGACCCAAGCAAGTTTGGGTACCTAAAAAGAATTGATCTTCTTTTGTAGGTCAATTACAAAGTCGGAGGAAGGCATTGGGTTCTTGATAGTGGGTGCACTCAACACATGACCGGTGATGCAAGAATGTTCAACTCAATCAACACCAATGGCAATGATGGTTATGATAGTATCACATTTGATGACAATGGTAAAGGCAAAGTCAAAGGGCTTGGTAAGATTGCAATATCCAATGACATGAGCATATCCAATGTGTTGCTAGTAGAGAGCTTGAACTTCAATTTGCTATCCATGGCCATCAATTGTGTGATCTTGGATTCAAATGCATTATTTTGGGGTAGATGATGCAGAAATCATAAGTGAGATGGCTCTAACTTGATCTTCAAGGCTTTAGATATGAGAATCTATACTTGGTTGATTTCAATGCTAGTGAAGCTAGATTATCTACATGTGTTTCACTAAGTCTACATGGTGGGTTATGGGCATAGAAGGCTTGGTCTATGTGGAATGAAAACAATTGAATAGATTGGTAAGCATGACTTGGTTAAGGCTTAAAGATGTTGTGTTGAGAAGGATAAGCTTTGTAGCTCTTGTCAAGCCTGCAACACAAGTTGGAAAACACCCATCCTAAGAAAAGCATGATGATAGCACTAGTAAAGCATTTGAGTTATTGCAAATGGACTCTGTTTGGGCAACACAATACACAAGCATTGGTGGTAACAATATGGCTTTGTGATAGTGGATGATTACTACTAGCTACAACTGTGTATTCTTTCTAGTGGACCAAAAGTGACTGTGTTTGCAACATTCAAACTCATTTGTCAAGGCATTCACAATGAGTTTGGAAAACAACCATCAAGGAGAGTTAGAAGTGACAATGGTAGTGAGTTCAAGAACACTAGAATGATGAGTTATGTGATGAATTTGGAATAGACATCAATTCTCGGCCAAGTACACTCCACAATCAAATGGCCTTGTTGAGAGAAAGAAGAGAACACTCATTGATATGGCAAGATCTATGCTTAGTGAGTACAATGTGAGTCAATCTTTTTGGACCGAAGCTATCAATACGGCTTGCTATTGTAGCAACCGCCTCTATTGTCCCATTGAAAGAGAAGACACCATATGAGCTCTTGAATGGTAGAAAGCCCAACATTGCATATTTTCGGGTCTTTGGTTGCAAATACTATATCTTGAAGAAAGGCACAAGATTGGGCAAGTTTGACAAGAAATGTGATGAAGGATTCCTACTTAGTTATTCCACTACGAGCAAAGCATATAGAGTTTGGAATTTGGATAGTGGTACTCTTGAGAAGTTCATGATGTTGAATTTGATGAAACCAAGGGTTCACAAGTAAAGAATGAGAACTTGGAAGATGTCAGAGGCATTCAACTTTCAAATGCCATGAAGAACATGGATATTGGTGAATTGAGGCCTAGGCAAGTGAATGATGATGAAGATGATCAAGTGCAATGCTCTCTAACTCAAATGTGCAAGATGATACAAATCAAGTTAGTACAAGTGGCTCTCATGACAATGAACAAGATCAAGTGGCTAGTACATCATCTCAACCAAATGATCAAGCAAGTGCAAGCAATCAAGTCTCAATGCTCCAACCAACCAATATTGCAGAGATTATCCTTTGGACACTATCATTAGTGATATTTCAAGAGGTGTACAAACAAGATCAAGATTGGCATCATTTTGTGAGCATTTCTCATTTGTGTCATCCATTGAACCAAAGAAGATAGATGAAGCATTGAAGGATGTTGATTGGATGAATGCTATGCATGAAGAATTGAATAACTTCACAAGAAATCAAGTATGAGAATTAGTAGAGAGACCAAAGGGACACAATGTGATTAGAACCAAATGGGTCTTTAGAAACAAGCAAGATCAAGATGGGATAGTAGTAAGGAACAAAGCAAGATTAGTAGCACAAGGCTATACACAAGTTGAAGGTCTTGACTTTGGAGAAACATATGCCTCGGTTGCAGATTGGAAGCAATTAGAATCTTGCTAGCCTATGCTTGTGTCCACAATATCAAGCTCTATCAAATGGATGTTAAGAGTGCATTTCTCAATGGCTACATCAATGAAGAAGTATATGTTGAGCAACCTCCTGGTTTTGAAGATGATAAAAACCCAACCATGTATACAAGTTGAAGAAAGCATTGTATGGCTTGAAGCAAGCACCTAGAGCATGGTATGAGAGATTGAGGGATTTCCTACTCTCTAAAGGGTTCATAATGGGCAAGGTTGACACCACTCTTTTTATCAAGAGATTGAAAAGATCTATTTGTATTGCAAATATATGTTGATGACATCATATTTGGATCAACCAATCAAGACTTTTGTGATCACAAGTTGTACTGACCGGACCCTGCCTGCGTACGGTCATGGACCACCGGACGCATCCAGTCCTGATTCCAGAGGATTTGGACCTCTCTGGAATCAACCGGACGCTGGGTGGTAGCGTCCGGTCGCTACCACCGGAGCGTCCGGTCAGTGGATCTCGCACGTTTTCAAGACTCTTTTCTGTTTCCTTCTTTGTTGCGCTTCGGATCCTCATTTAACCGCGGCTTCGTGTTCCTTCTCCTTGACCTAACCCGCGCCGCCTAATCCCCGTGACCTAGCCCGAGCCGCCGCCTACACCGCTCGCCAGCCACGCACCGCCGTGCCCCTACCTCGCCGCGCCACCGCGACCCTATGCCGGCCACCTTGCGCCCGCGCTGTCGTGCTACTGCCTCGCCACGCCACTGCAACACCGCGCCAGCCACCTCGTGCCCAAGCTCGCCACGCCGCCATCCAGCTAAGCTCTGCCCGAGCCTTCCAGCGCGCCACCTCAACACCAAGCCACCCAAGCCGAGCCCGCTGAGATCTTTGGCGCCATTGTCGAGCCTGCTGGTCATCTCACGCCGTGTGCCCTAGCCCTACCATCTCCTCTCGGTAAGGCTAGCCCCTTGTTTCAATTTCAAATTGCGTAGATCAATTTGTAATCTAATACACTGATTCCCCATTACATTCAGGACTTTTGACCTAACCCTAGCTCGGTTCCGAGGATCCCCACGTGACATCTTATCTTTTCTCGGATCGTTGATTGTCAGGTAGAAAGCCATTCGATTCAAATTCGCATCTACATTGCTTTCTCTGTTAGGGTTTCGCATCTATTAGCAATATGGTATTTATTTGTATATCCATCTATTCTATCGTGCAGCGAGTCGGTTCCGTTGTGGTTCTTGTGGCAGTTGGCAGTCAACTCGGAGCCAAGCTCGCGAGTAAGGATCGAGGCCAAGCCTTGAGAGGTTCAGTTTATCTGTTGATCCTCATCAGCGTCAGTTCATCATCTTGTCAGTTTAGATGGCCCGCACCAAGAATGTTGGTGGTGGCCCAGGTGATGATGATCGGAGGCCCCACCTCACCAGCCAGCCGGATCTAAGGGCAAGTCAACCAAGCAGGTGACATCCAAGAAGCGGAAGTACCCCGATGCAGAGACAGCGAGAGCAGCAGCTGTTGCAGAGGCCGCAGAGCGTGCCAAGAGAGGTGGTGCCCGTAGCGGAGTTGTCATTGCAGATCAGCTAGTTTCACTAGCAGTCAGAGCTGCGATTGAGGAGGTTGAGCGTCGTCACGGTAGTCCAGCTGGGACTGCCACATTTGTAGGACGATGGGTTGCCATTGAGGAGGGTCCGTCAGCACAGCAGCAGCCCCCACCAGCAGAGCCTTAGCCAACCTAGGAGACTCAGGAGAGTCAGGAGATTGAGCCGACCCCTCAGCTACGCCGCTCGAGTCGTACCAGTGCTATAGTTCCACCGAGGCCAGTTACATAGCGCAGAGGTTCACGTCCTCCGCCCAGACCTCAGGGTCCGCCTCCAGTGGTTCACCTCGACTTGAGGGCCACCACCACCAGACAGGTTCAGCAGCTGTGATTTGTTGAGTTTGAGGTTTGGTTTCCTCCGAGGAGGGATGAGAGAGCAGCTGAGGGTTTCTACACGCCACTGCAGGAGGATTTCTACAATGCTTATCTCAACAGTGGGGCAGTGTTCAGATCTTAGAGAGTCTGTCAGATAGAGTCTATTGTGGCAGCAGCCGGAGAGAGCATTCGGCCATACTTGTCATACTTACCAGGACTGACAGATTTGATTGGACGGATGGAGATATATGTACCATCTTGGGTTCGTCAGTTCTATGCTTCACTCTTCATCGATCCACATCACAGGTTTATTCACTTTGCTTTTAGAGGCAAAGACTACAGAGTGACGAGTGGCAGGATCAGAGAGATACTGAGGCTATAGGAGCAGCCTATCAAGATGCATGAGGTTTGTTATGGACAGCAGGGACCTCCCAGGCGTCCTCATAGAGGGCTAGTGCCCCCTACAGATTTAGTGCGCCATTGCTTCAAGGAGCCCTTTGGTGAGGGGTCGAGTAGGAACCCTAGTGACCTGACTCCTACAGTGCGAGTGCTAGAGGCCATCATTAGGAGGACACTGCTTCCTAGGTTGGGATACAGGGAGGGCCTGCCTCGCTTATAGCTCTGGCTTCTCAATGCCATCATGCAACAGACAGTATTTGATATCTAGGATCTCCTGCTTTCAGAGATGGAGGACACAATAGCTGAGGGATTTAAGGGTCGCAGGCAGCTTCCCTATGCTCACTGGATCACGTTCCTCATCCGTAGAGTAGTGCTTGATAAGCCCCCTGGCATGATGGATGAGTATACAGGTGCCACCATAGAGTTCCTAGCTTACAACCTATCACAGAGGATCAGACACACCACTCCTTAGGCACCCAGACAGCCTAGCCATCGTCCCGATGTGCTAGAGTCCGCAGCTCAGTAGGATGAGATCATCAGAGGGATTGCAGCCACTGAGGAGGAGGAGTTAGAGGCACAGCAGGAGGTGAGCAAGTACAGTGATAGCTCTGACGACGACTACTAGCCTATACCTCAGATGCCTCCACGCAGACACGATGCAGAGGCCGGTAGCTCTAGTTTTGCTCCACCTACTCCACAGACAGACCCTGCTCTCATTGCTATTCTTGAGCGGATGCAGCAGGATTAGACACGACAGGCACAGGAGACAGCTACCAACTTCACACAGTTTTAGGCTCATCGGGACGAGTTCCAGCGGCAGCAGCAGCTCCTTCAGCACCAGCAGTTACTTATGCAGCAGCAGCTCATGGGATTCATGCAGCATGTAGTGACAGCCATTGGGGTCCCACTGCCACAGCCTTCGCCCTAGCTTGCATAGCCTCCTACCACTTTGATGACTCTAGCAGTACAGCCCAGTGGGCTCTAGAGTCAGGGACAGCCTCCAGCTCAGTTTGCTTCACCTCCTATACAGGTGTCCCAGTGGTTAGCCTCACCCATGGTAGCCCCGCAGTTCACTCCATTTTAGACGGGCTTCACACCAGAGCAGTCGTCCTCGCTATTCGTGCCTGAGACATTAGTCTCCAGGAGTCTTGGAGCATCCTTCAGCGAGTTGACCGGCATGCCTACTCTGCCTCATATGCATACCACCGGTCCGTCTACAGCATCTCTAGTCGCAGTGACTACTCAGAGGCTCCCCTCGTCTGTCATCTCGTCCGATCCTACGACACACATACTTGCAGCTTCACAGGTAGCACCAGCCCCAGCTCAGACCCAGACCGTTTCAGCGACACTTCCTGCTTCAGAGGGTCAGTCAGTTCAGAGCTTAAGGTCAGATGATGATGGCGCCTAGTTCCATCTTGCTCCATGTACTTCAGCGCCCGACTCGTCCGCTGCAGCCCTGTCGACCGACCCTTAGGTTTTGGTGTTTGACGCCAAAGGGGGAGAGAGCTTGAGTATGTAGACTCAGGGGGAGCGAGTTTTAGGGGGAGCTAGTTATCTAGTATTAGTTTATTATATACATTTGGAGTTTTATTTGTGTGATACACTATTACTTATGCATTCGTGTGTTTACTTTCATGCATACTATTATATATATGTGATAGTGCTATCTACGTGATTGTGATATATGACATGTCTGTTTTCTACTTTGCATTATCTATATGTCATATCACTTGTGTTATGCTCATTTGTTTTTGCTTCCGCGTTTATACTTCAAAGCAAATGAGCTTTGTTACTTGTACTCATGCTTAATTCATATCCTTTGAGTACACTGTGTTGGCTTGGGTCATATAAGCATGCCAAACTCTTTTGTTCTTATCGACAAAAGCTTATATGAACCAAGCCCTTCAAAAACCTCACTCTTTAACATACTCGAGGTGGTACTGTCATCAATCACCAAAAAGGGGGAGATTGAAAGCATCTAGGCCCCTAAGTGGATTTCGGTGATTAATGTCAATACAAGATTACTATGACTAACGTGTGTTTTGCAGAGGCAATTAAGTTAGGTCATGATAATGGAGATCGATTGGGCAATCGAGGTTGTCATGCCCCTACGATGGAAATCATTTTGGTTTTCAAAGGATGGACGACAAGGTTAAGGATAACTAGTTCTAAGTGTCAATTGAAGTTGGAGAGACACTTAGAGTAGTTTAGGACTTTGTTTTTCCTTTGGCCGTACTATGAAGGGGGGTATGAACGGGTAGCTTGACCTAGTTGAGTCTAGTGAGTTAGGTGTGGTGCACACTTGTTAAAACTAGCTCTAGGTAGCTCCTATGAATGCCTAAGATCCTTTGGAGCAAACTTCATTCACATATGATCGAAAGTTGGAAGTGAATGGGGGTCAAATACTGACCGAACGCTGGCTTCGGTGCGACCGAACGCTGGCCGTAGGGTCCGGTCAGTTCATTTGACTGAGGAGAACAAGTCTGGAGTGACCGGACGCTGGAAGGTCATGTGACCGGATGCTGAGGGCCAGCATCCGGTCGACTCCAGTAAGGGTCCAGACTTGAGAAAGTGCGACCGGACGCGTCCGGTCAGTGGTGACCGGACCCTGAGTATCTAGCGTCCGGTCATTTATAGTAAGCATCCAAGAGCGACCGGACGCGTCCGGTCGGTACTGACCGGACCCTGACAGCGTCCGGTCATCACGTGAAAACTGTTGCGTGGGTTGAACTGACCGGAGCATCCGGTCAAAACGATCGGAGCGTCCGGTCACCCCGCAGAAGCTCATAACGGTTCGTTTTTCAGGCTGCCTTATAAATAGAAGCTCCACTCGTGAGTGGAGTTACTTTTGCTCATTCCAACAGCTGAGAAACACGTTTGTGAGTGACAAGAAGAGCAAGGTCCTAGTGAGGTGTTTGTGATTTGAGAATCCAAGAGTGAAACCTCATTAGTGAATCAAGGGTAGACAAGTGTGCATCCATCTTCTCATTAGGCTTCGCATGGTCAAGTGAGAGTTCGTGCTTGTTACTCTTGGTGATCGCCATCACCTAGACGGCTTGGTGGTGATTGGGAGCTTGGTGATCACCCGGCGGAGCTTGTGGGTGACCCAACTCAAGTTGTGAGCGGTTTTGGGTGATTCGCCGCGACAGAGTGTCGAAGAATCAACCCGTAGAGAGCACTTGATCCTTGCGCGGATCAAGGGGGAGCTACACCCTTGCGCGGGTGCTCCAACGAGGACTAGTGGAGAGTGGCGACTCTCCGATACCTCGGCAAAACATCGCTGCGTTCCTCTCTCCATTTACTTTGAGCATTTACTTTAAGTATTTACTTTGAGCAATTCAATACTTGTCTTTACATTCATAGAATTGCTATGCTAGAGTAAGTTTGGAACATAGGTTGCAAGTCTTTTGTGCGTTGATTTGATAGAAACACTTTTCTAGGCACAAGGGGTTAATTGGGCTATCCGTAGGATTTGATTATTGCAAGAAAATTTAGAATTAGCCCAATTCACCCCCCCCCTCTTGGGCATCTTGATCCTTTCAGTTTCATTCAACTCTAGTAGGCTATATAAACAATGACTTCGATGTGAACGAGTTCAAATGGGAAGAGGAGGAGTAGGAGGACAAGATCGATGATGTAGTTAGCAGTGATTCAGACAATTCTGATGATGACCAAGGAGGTACATATGCTATGCCAACACCGGTTCATGCCATGCCAGTACCGGTTCATGCTATGCCATTACCAGTACCTACTGAGGTACTTCATGCTATGCCGGCTTAGGGTAGACTAGTCATAGATTTGCCAGAGGGTGGTACCCCCTATGATTCATGGGGTAGAATTAGCGAAGCACAGTAGTACGTTCCACCACCACCTTACACAGCGATAGAGCTTATGCAACTGAGGTCGATGAACATACCTTTCAGTGGCATTCCGAACTATAGGGATGTTGGCATGATGGATATGGTAGCTTGTGACACCAGTCTGCAGATGTATAGGAAATTATTGTATGACCATGAGAATGAAATCCTTAGCAAGGGGACGATATTCAATACAATGTCAGAGATGAAGCTGTTCCTTTAGGACTGTGCTGTGTATCACCATAGGACGTACACCATCACTCATTCAGACTAGGAGTTGAGGTACCACGTGATAAGCAAAAATAGTTGTATGTGGAGGTTAAATGCACGAAAGAGACAGAGTGATGGCAAGTCAAGGATAAGTAAAGTGGTCCAACCCCACACTTGCCTATCAAATAAGGGGAAGGAAAATCATCAGCAACTCACTACATGTTACCTTGCCCATCGTATATTAGGGCTCATTGATGATACTAACGACATTTTGGTGTCTTCGTTACAATAGTCCATATCCGGATTCGTTAAGTATGATGTGAAGTATAGAAAGGCTTGACGTGCTAAGCAAATTTTCCCTAGCTATTCATTAGGGTAGCTATGAGGAAGCATACAATAGGGTTCCCCGAATATTATGTGCAATGCATTACTACAACCCTGGCTTGAAATGGTTTGTAGACACCGGAGGGATGTATTTCGAGGACCCGTTGAGGCATGTCCTGCATCGTGTGTTTTGGTCGTTCGCGCAGACGCAACATGCATTCCAGTTTTATCAGCCAGTCATACTTGTTGATGGCACTTTCCTGACTAGAAAGTATAGGGACACCTTGATGATGGCTGCTGCTATTGATCCGAAGGACCTGATAGTACCCATGGCTTTTGCTTTAGCAGAGGGAGAGAACAATGAATCATGGTCATGATTCATGCAGCTTCTACATGTACAAGTGTTTGGCCTATCTCGCACTATATGTTTGATCTCGAACCATCACCTAGGGATTCTTAATGCTGCAGGTAAACATATCGATGGGTTCCTGCCTCTAGTGCATAGATGGTGCATGCGACATTTTGCTGCTAATTTCTGGCAGCGTCAGAGGAAGAAGGAGGTTTGTGACAAGGTAAAGGCTCTATGTTGTGTATGTATAGAGCACTAGTTCAAGGAGACAAAGAGAGAACTAGACAAGTTGGTAAACAAAGCAGGCAAGGCCTGGTTAGAGGCACAGATGGAATAGAAAGCTAAATGGGCGTTAGTATATGATGAGGGCGGCTTCAGGTACGGCATCATGACCACCAACTCATCATAGTCTTTCAATCGTGTATTCACCAGAGTTCGGTCGTTGCCTGTGTCTGGAATTGTTGAGTTCTTGTTTCAAAAGTGCAACAAATATTTTGTCAAGAGGAGGAAACTTGCCCAAAGGAATCTAGCTGAACATGGGCAATTTAGAAAGGCCGGAACAGAATATTTGAAGGAGGCCGAGGAATTGGCCAAGCAGCATACTGCCAAGCCATATGGACCTCGCTGGCATGTCTTTAGTGTACGGGGGAAGGGTGGCACACGCTTGGGCGGTGAAAGTTATGGTGGATGGAACTACCGAGTTGATCTTGACAAAGTAGAGTGCAGTTGCAATGTCCCTTAGATCATGCATGCCCCTTGCTCTCACATGATCACTGCCTGCAAGGTCCACAGATATGACTTCAAGGGTCTGCCATACATGTCACCCTTGTATCTTCATTCGAACACCCTTAGTATATGGAGAAGAGCTTTGAGCCGTACCTTGACCCAACATAGTGGCCCTCTTATCATGGTTATGACTACGTGCCACATCCAAACCTAGTGAGGGTAGGAAAGGGTAGGAGGAGGAAGAAGTGTCTCAAGGGGGACATGGACGCTATGAGAGGATACGACGAAGACATGTATGGAGGGGGAGACTTCAACGAGACCCATGGTAGGAATTTTTGCTCTGTTTGCAAATAACCTGATTACAAGGCTAGCAGGCATAGAAGATGAGGGCAACAGGTTCATACATAGAACTTGCTTATTTTCCTAGTGAAGTTGTTTAATATGTTTGTTAATGTTACTTTCAATATGTACATGTGCTTTCATATTGTGTTCCTATTGCATAACATGTAGTTTAAATTTTGCAATGCTACTTAATGTTAATTTCAATATTGTATTATTCATCATGTTTGTTCTAACCCTTTGTTTATCAATTTATACCAGGATGGCCCCTCCCATGCAACACCCGCTGTACCCCCTTCTTGAGGTGGAGTACGACGACAAGCATCGAGCTCACGTGTTGACCGACACCGATGAAGAGGTGGACTTGCCTCCTTTGAGGCCACGCACGCACAGCAGGGCGCACGAGTGGGACAAGCATTACGCGCCATACATACGGTGTGCCGGCTTCCTCGAGCTTGTTCGCATTGTCAACTACGGTCTTCTAGCCCTTGACCCCGCACTTCTCACTATAGCTATAGACAGGTGCGAGTCCCATCATTCTCCGTAAACATTCTTATAACAAAATTGAGGTAAATAATGGTCGTTCTATTTTCGTAATGCAACCTCACAGGTGGAGGCCTAATGTGGCAGAACCGCCCAGAATAGCACGCTTTCGGAGGCCCTCGTCTTCCACCAGACCCTAAGCACCTCGAAAGCTGGCTACATTGGACGATTCCGTCGAGCACACCCCAAGGGAGAACTCAAACAATCCACGTTTTTTTATCCAGGATCCAATAATGAGGATGAGTTTACAATACTTAGTCCATTTCATACAACAAGAGTTCTCAGAAATACATTATTACAATATCAAGTTCAGAGTGCAAAATTTAAACAGCGGAATTTAAATAAGCACCTAACGATAAGATACAAGGATCCGTCTGTGCCCACCAGAAGAATCCTCCACACAACAGCTACTCCTCAAGCTGTACCTACAATAGGGGTAAATAAACCCTGAGTACACAATGTACTCGCAAGACTTACCCGACTAGTGGGAATAATTTCCCAACTCCAAAGGATATGATAAGCTTTATGGTTTGCTGGGTTTTCTTTTTGCGAAAAAGCATTACTAGTAGTGAATTGTTATGTATGTGTTTTAGTAGCAGTCATGATTAGATCATTATCTAACCATTCTATGTAAGCACCTATTCTACTTTCAAGCAAAAGTTGAGCAATTAGATCCATTTCACCATCTTTCATCTTCCAATTCTTACTACGGTGCTAGATCATTGACAAGTCATATCGTATTACACGGTGATTCATGAACCAATATAGCCCAGCTGGGTACCTCAAAACACACACCCCACTTGTACCACAGGCACAAGCAGGACTAACCCACCACTCTCCTATCAAGGGGTCTAGGTCCCATCCAAACTTGGACTCCAAGCCCCACACCTGAGTCCCGGACTCAGTGTGGTGCTTAGACCTCCACCATCCCCGCCTCCAATCAGTCGGTCCAAAAAGAGTCAGAACTCATGGCAAGAGAGCAACGAGCCTTCCCACTCCCATAAGCAAGTATGTGCTCAGGATAATAAGTCTATGACCTAACTAGAATCTAATGCAACGGCCGGTCCTTAACCAACACAGACAGGGAAAACAGTATAACCAAGTTGTGCCCCGTTGGCCACAGGACACAACCTGTTACACCCACCAATACCCGTACCATATCTCTACCCGGTCTCCATTTTCTTTTACCATTTTATGATGAGAGTAATAATAATAATCACCTATTGTGAGTAACGATAGGTTACTCACGCTACCGAAAAACCTAAGCATAGCAGCTACTCGAGCTATGCTAGTAGGACTCATGGGTAGGTATATCTATACATGTAGTTTCAATAATAAGCCTGTAATGTAAATGCACATCACACACACACACACACACACACACACACACATATATATATATATATATATATATATATATTCAGTGATTATTCAAAATAAGGGTTATGCACCGGGGCTTGCCTTGGGCAGGCGTGGTGTTAGCTCAGTCAGTCAGTGGTGGCTTCGGGACCTCCTCCTACATGAGGATCTCCTCCTCGTACTCCTCGATCACCTCCTAAAACTCATGATCTCTGATGGTCATGATCTCTGCCAACTCATTCTCTACATGCATGCGATGATGATGCAACACTTAGCATTTCGGCAACAACAACTCTTAAAATAAGAATACACATGGTAAACTACTAAGCTAGCTCTAATCACTAAGATACTAAGCTAACTATCATCTTCATCAAGTAAAGTGTTGGGTTCAACTAACAAACACCTAACTTTACAAATGAAGGATATATCTCTATTTCTACTAATGATTTAATGTATATTTGAAACAAAGAGCATTTAACTAGCCTTATGTTAAGTCTATTCTAAAGCTATAAAATTATAGTGAGCACATAATAATACCATGAAGCTACTATAAAATTTTCAAAGCTAAAGCTATCACCATTTTGCCACAAAAATTCCTACAATATTTAACCTAATAATATTAAACACTCTCAAATGATTTAATAGCTCCTGGTATCAACAAGTATATATATGAACTAAATACACTAACAGATAGAGCACAATTTTAGGAACTTAACAAAATTAGTTTCACAATTTTTGAATACCTACATGATTTTATATTAATTTCCAAAATTTAGCTCAGAAATAAAATGAAAAGCTATTTCTATTCTCCATGAAAAAGCTAAATTGATTTTGGCCCACACGCGATGCAGCGCGCACGAGCGCATGGCGGCCCATGGTGTGGCCCATGTGGCATCGGCCGATGCACGCGAGGCAGCCCGCGGCGAGGAAGCCCACACGGGATGGCACATTAGCAAAAACGCCCTCGCGTTATCAGAAAATAGCACTAACACTACACATACTATTTCTATAGACAATGACTTTGCAATGGAACCCTCGAATCTTTCTCCTCTTTACAACGACAAGGCCCCCTACCTTTCCCACATGCGCCAACCACACGGAACCCACGCTGACCTATCTATGAGGCCGACGCTCACCTAGGGTTCAACGCGAGACGATGGACGGGGTTGGATGAGCCGGGACGCCGTAGAAGGACCTCTCCACGATGGCGGGCACCCTACGACAATGGCGATGGTGTTCTGGTGAGCTGCGGTAACAACAAGGCGGTATGGATAATGGGTGAGCAATGACAACTCACCTGTGACCTTATTGAGAAGCCAGCTTGGCCGGAGACCACCCGAGCGAGGCTGGCCACGTGCGCGCTGCGAGGTGAACGAGGGACCACAAAGGCATGACCGTGTCAGTGGCGAGAAGGTGGCACTAAAGCTGTGACTAGCATGCGCCCAACAAAAAGGGAGCCAAGGCAAGCTAGTGGTGCAGAGGAATTGGTGCGGGGTGAAGTGGTGGAGGCTGGCCATGACGCAGGCGATGACGAGCCTTAACGGCACGGTGGCGGGCAAAGTTCCAAAATTGAAGCTTAGCATGACACGAGTCAAGGTAGGGTTGGTTCAGCTAGAGATGGGGTGTAAAGGTGGAGATGCGAGCATGAGGAATTGATGAGAGGTGCTCGCTCTCTGACTCACCGTGACACCACTCGATGGCAGCGGAAAGTAGAGAGAGAAGAGAGGAAGAGAGAAATGGAGCGCGGCAGTGGGCTCGGCTCGTCCATGCCTTGGCGGGACTAGTGTGGACATGACGACGATGCGACGATAGCGATAGCGTCATGACATGAGGAGCATCGGCAGTGCGGATGCGATGGCACCCAAACGGCAGCGCGAGGCAGAGCAGCAGGGTGCGGGGCCAGCGGCTCACTGTGGCCGGCCTCAGCCAAGCCCAGGTGGCTCGACCGGCCAAGCGCGGCGGCATGGTTGCCCACGCGGGACATGGCCATGTGTGCGACATGAGAAGGCTACACGGTGACCGCGCACCCGGCGCCAACCAAACCGAGACAGTGACACACACAAATTTTAAAGCGTTCAACACAACCAAACGATTGCTTTAGGACCTAAACCATCTTCACCATGCTCAAGATGGCACATGAGACTACCAAATTGAGCTATAACACTACACCACTCCTTAACCCAATATCTCATAATAAATTGCTAAATATAGTCGTGTCTAACTGTTGACAAACTTGAAAATTTCTAAGTTTTTGAGCTGAATTTGATTTCCATTTGCGATTTCTAATCTAGTGGAAATATTAGCTAGTAATATCATTTTTTACCGCAAGTATTTCATTGTCATCTACAAAGTTTGTACTTCAAATTTTATTTAAGTATCACATACATGTTCTATAGCATTTTTGCTTAATAAAAATTGGTTTAAAACCCTAAGTGATATAACATGACTATCGAATCAACTTTCGTTTCGCATTTTAGTTGATCGTTTCGAGTTATAGAAATTGATCTACACACTTTATCACAGGCATTAACACATAAACATAATGCTCATGACATGTTTTAGCAAATGATTTATGGTGTAACACCGAGGGTGTTACACCTGAGACCCACACGTTCCACCTACCTTGCGGCGAGATGACCATGACCATGCAGGACGTGAAGGCTATCTTTGGCCTACGGTTGGGGGGGCTTCCAGTGACAGGTATAGTTGACAACGATCATTGGAGAGAGCTAGTAGCTCAGTTCTATGGCTTTCTTCCACCGGATGACGAGGATGCAAAAAAATAAGCAATTGAACCCTATTTAATACTTGCATTGATTTCCTAAATCCATCGTGTCTCATTGTCTTTGGTAAATTTCAGGAAAACTTCCAATGTTTCATCATCGTGGATCATAGAGCGCTTCGATAACTTGCACCCATAAGCTAATCAGCCTGAGATCGACAGGTTCGCTAAAGTGTGGCTCTAGCACTTCCCTAGCCCTTTCCTATTCCTGGACGCGTCAGGCAACACCATCAGCTGGATTTTCCTTAACTTACTATACCAGCCGAGGGAGAACATAGCGACGTACAGCTGGGGCAGTGCAGTCCTAGCATGGTCGTATCGACAGCTATGCTTTGCCTGCCATCACACCTCAGGGTTTGCAAGCCTTGGTGGTTGCTCTCACCTACTCTAGGTTTGGTGTTAGGAAAGATGGACAGTTGGGAGGCCCCTTCTTAATGGTTTGCCTATAAGTACTTTGGTTCACTAGTTACTTTGAAGCTATTACATATCATGAAATTATGATTGGCTAATCCATTGTCGTGTTAAATGCAGCATTGGAACTGGCAGGATACACTGCCTACTACTCTGTATATTTGGAAGGAAGCATAGTTAGTTAGAAGGAATGCGAGGCGCAAGTACAGGGAGTACACAAACTGTCTCGATGTCCTGACGCAGCACTAGTGAAAGCTCTAGTTTGGTTTTGGTGAATTGATGAAACCCTAAGTGCTAACCTAGTTTATCAAGTGATTATGAGATAGGTAGCACACTCCAAGTTATAAAGCAAACAAAGATCATAGCATGATGAAGATGATGCCATTGTGATGATCAAGTGCTTGGACTTGGAAAGAAGAAAGAGAAAAACAAAAAGCTCAAGGCAAAGGTATAAACCATAGGAGCTATTTTGTTTTAAGTGATCAAGACACTTAAAGAGTGTGATCACATTTAGGTTTGATAGCCGTACTATTAAGAGGGGTGAAACTCGTATCAAAATGCGGTTATCAAAGTGCCACTAGATGCTCTAACTCGTTGCATATGCATTTAGGATCTAGTGGAGTGCTAACACCCTTGAAAAATGTTTGTGAAAATATGCTAACACATGTGCACAAGGTGATACACTTGGTGGTTGGCACATTTGAGCAAGGGTGAAGAAGATAGAGTTGAAAAGGAGTTAGTCGCGCTGGTTACAGAGTGACCGGACATGTCCGGTATGGTGATTGGACACGTTCGGTGTGATTCAGCAAACGCAGTGTTCGGCAGAACAGTTGATCGGATGCTGGCAGCGTCCGATCCGGTGTGACCGGACGCGTCCGGTCGAGCATGGATGCTTACTATACTCCACTGAACGTTGAGGCTCAACGTCCGGTCAGTTTCTAATAGACGCGTCCGGTCTACCCTGATGGCTTACTGGACTCGACCGGACTCGGCGGCTCTGCGTTTGGTCATTTATAGTTCTGCGTCCGGTCAGAGCGTCCGATCGAATGAAAGTGTGGGCTGCAATGGCTACCTTGTTTTAAACTGGACATGTGGCGATCTAGGAGAGACCGGACGCGTCCGGTCGACCTACCGGACACGTTCGGTATTCATGAACGGAGCGTCCGGTCGGTTGGACCGAAGCGTCCGGTCACCCTTTGCTGTACCCAGTGAAGGGGTACAACGGCTCTATTTTGTGGGAGCTTCTATTTAAGCCCCATGGCCGGTTGAAGCTCACACCTTTGGCCATTTTCATTGACATAGCAACCTTGTGAGCTTAGCCAAAGCCCTCCCACTCATCTCCATCATTGATTCATCATCTTTGTGAGATTGGGAGAGAATCCAAGTGCATTGCTTGAGTGTTTGCATCTAGAGGCACTTGGTGTTCATGTTTCGCTGTGGATTTCACTTGTTACTCTTGGTGGTTGCTGCCACCTAGACAACTTGGAGCAGCGAGGATCGTCGAGCGGAGGTTGGTGATTGTCTCCGGCTCCGATCATGGTGATTGTGAGGGGTTCTTGACCTTTCCTCGGCGGAGAGCCAAAAGGTACTCTAGTGGATTGCTCGTGGCTTGTGTGATCCTTATCTTGTGTTGGTTGTGCGGCACCCTATTGAGGGTTTGGCGTGTGAAGCCAATTAGCACGTGAACCTCCAAGTGAGTGAATCGCCACAATGAGGACTAGCTTGCCGGCAAGCAAGTGAACCTCGGTAAAAATCATTATGTTCATCATTGATTCTGAGGTGATCGGTCTTCATTGTTATTTATCCTTGTGATTGATTGGTTTCCTCATCTACACGGTGGTATAACCTTCTTGATCACTCTCTTTATTTTACCGCAAACTAGTTGACAAGCTCTTTAGTGTAGCTAGTTGTGAGAGCTTGCTTGGTTGGTTGGTGTGGCTCTTTAGTTAGCCTTTGAGAGCACACTAACATAGGGTAGTGTCATAGCTTTTGTGTGAATAGACACTATCTAAACTAGAATTGTGGTAGGTAGCTTGCATTTTGAGTAGGCTAGCGCAACACTTGCTTTGCCTCATAATTGTCTAACTATTTTTGTTAAGTGTTGTTGTAGAAATTTTTATTAGGCTATTCACCCCCCCCCCCTCTAGCCATTAGGACCTTTCAAGTGGTATTAGAGCCGAGGTCACCGTGATTTGAGGCTTAACAATCTTCGGTGTAAAAATAGCTCAAATCAACAACACAAAGAAGCCACCCCAATTTGATGGCTCCAGCTATCCCTATTGGAAGGCCAAGATGACAACTTATATCAAGTCAATCAATAGGAAGGTTTGGAAGGTGGTAGAAACCAAAATTGAGATTGAAGATCCAGAGAATCCTACCACGGCCGAAGTACTTCTCCAAAACAATGACATTGCTCTAAGTGCTATTCATGATGTAATTGATGAAAGAACATTTGAGCAAGTCAAAAATATTGAGATGGCTCATGAGGCATAGAAGAAGTTGGAAGAATCATTTGAGGGCACTCAAGCTGTGAATGGTGTAAAGACATACATCCTCAAAGAGAAGTTTGCAAGCTTCAAGATGAAGAAGGATGAAAGTGTGCCGAAGATGTTTCATAGACTTCAAGTGCTTGTCAATTATCTTAAAGCACTTGGAGAAGAGGTGAAGGACAAGGACTTCTCACATAAGTTCTTGAGATGTTTGCCCTCAAGATTTGGTACATTGGTCACCATTCTAGTGAGAAGCGGTTTGGACACCATGACACCAAACCAAGTATTGGGAGATATAATGACTGATGATACTTATAGAGATGATGATGAGAAGGAAGAAAAGAAGGAGAAGAAAGATGACAAGAAGGATGACAAGAAGAAGAGCATGGCATTCAAAGCCACATCATCCAAGGGCAAAGCTAAGCAAGAAACATCAAGTAAAGAAGATGAATCTTGGGATGATGATGATGATGATGATGAGAAGATGGCTCTCTTTGTCAAGAGATTTGGCAAGTTCATGGTGAAGAAGGGCTACCGTGCTAGAAGAAAGAAGTCTTCATCCAAGAACAAAGAAGAGTCAAGAAGGTGCTTCAAGTGTCAAAGCAAAGATCATCTTGTTGCTCAATGCCCATACAATAGTGACAATGATGATGTCAACAAGAAGAACAAGAAGAAGGACAAGAAAGAAAAGAAAGAGAAAAAGGACAAGATGGCATTCAAGAAGAAGAAGGGTGGTTCATATGTAGTCACTTGGGATAGTGATGCCTCCTCAAGTGATGATGATGATGATAGTGATGCTAACAAGACCACCAAGAAGAAGGTTCTTGCAAGCATTGCCATCAATGAGAAGCCTTCTCTCTTCGAATCTTCATCATGCTTAATGGCTAAGGCCACTAAGGTACAATCTTGTGATGATGAAAGTGATGAAGAACATGATGATGAAAATGAACATGAAAATGAAAATGATAGTGATAGTGATAATGATGAACCCACTAAAGATAAATTATTTGACATGCTAGAAGATGCTAGAGAACACTTTGACATAAAAAGATGGGAATGCAAAAGCTTACGTAAGGAACTAAAAGACCTTAAGCAAGCATTTGATGAGCTCAATGCATCTCATGAGAGGCTAGAGGAAGCCAATGAGAAACTTGGCAAATCTCACAAAAAGCTTGAAAAGGCTCATTCATCTTTGCTTGATGAGCAAAATACAAAGAAGCATGTTAAAACTTGTAATGTAGGTTTAACTTGTGATATAATTGATGAATCATTATCTATGCCTATCATTGTTCCTCCCACTAACCCTTGTTGTAGTACTTCTACTTCTACCTCATCTAGTAGTGATGGTTTCACTTGTGATGCCTCACTAATGGTTGAGAATGAGAATCTCAAGAAGGAGGTCAACAAGCTCACTCACACTTTCGCTAAAGCCTATGGTGGTGAGGACCGCTTGCTTATGTGCTTGGGTAGCCAAAGAGCTTCTCTCTACAAAGAGGGATTAGGCTATACCCCCAAGAAAGGTAAGGCGGCCTTTGCTCCTCACAAGACTAGTTTTGTGAAGAACAATGGTCGGTTTTGCACTAGTTGCAAGCAAGTTGGTCATAAAGAGCAAGAGTGCAAAAACAAGAGCAAAAATGCTAATGTATCCTCCCTTAAGCTTGATTCATGCTATATGCTTACTATGGGTACAAATGGTGTGAAGGCTAAGTTCATTGGTAAACCATGGATGGGCTCAAAGAAGAAAACCATTTGGGTACTAAAGAGCCTAGTGACTAACCTTCAAGGACCCAAGCAAGTTTGGGTACCTAAAAAGAATTGATCTTCTTTTGTAGGTCAATTACAAAGTCGGAGGAAGGCATTGGGTTCTTGATAGTGGGTGCACTCAACACATGACCGGTGATGCAAGAATGTTCAACTCAATCAACACCAATGGCAATGATGGTTATGATAGTATCACATTTGATGACAATGGTAAAGGCAAAGTCAAAGGGCTTGGTAAGATTGCAATATCCAATGACATGAGCATATCCAATGTGTTGCTAGTAGAGAGCTTGAACTTCAATTTGCTATCCATGGCACAATTGTGTGATCTTGGATTCAAATGCATATTTGGGGTATATGATGTAGAAATCATAAGTGTAGATGGCTCTAATTTTATCTTCAAAGGTTTTAGATATGAGAATCTATACTTGGTTGATCTTAATGCTAGTGAAGCTAGATTATCTACATGCTTGTTCACTAAGTCTAGCATAGGTTGGTTATGGCATAGAAGGCTTGGTCATGCTGGAATGAAACAATTGAATAGATTGGTTAAGCATGACTTAGTTAAAGGCTTAAAAGATGTTGTGTTTGAAAAGGATAAGCTTTGTAGCTCTTGTCAAGCCGACAAACAAGTTGAAAACACCCATCCTAAGAAAAGCATGATGAGCACTAGTAAAGCATTTGAGTTATTGCACATGGATTTGTTTGGGCCAACACAATACACTAGCATTGGTGGCAACAAATATGGTTTTGTGATAGTGGATGACTACACTAGATACACATGGGTATTCTTTCTAGTGGACAAAAGTGATGTGTTTGCAATATTCAAATCATTTGTCAAAGGCATTCACAATGAGTTTGAAACAACCATCAAGAGAGTTAGAAGTGACAATGGTAGTGAGTTCAAGAATACTAGAATTGATGAGTTATGTGATGAATATGGAATTAGACATCAATTCTCGGCCAAGTACACTCCACAATCAAATGGCCTTGTTGAGAGAAAGAAGAGAACACTCATTGATATGGCAAGATCTATGCTTAGTGAGTACAATGTGAGTCAATCTTTTTGGACCGAAGCTATCAATACGGCTTGCTATTGTAGCAACCGCCTCTATTGTCACCCATTGAAAGAGAAGACACCATATGAGCTCTTGAATGGTAGAAAGCCCAACATTGCATATTTTCGGGTCTTTGGTTGCAAATACTATATCTTGAAGAAAGGCACAAGATTGGGCAAGTTTGACAAGAAATGTGATGAAGGATTCCTACTTAGTTATTCCACTACGAGCAAAGCATATAGAGTTTGGAATTTGGATAGTGGTACTCTTGAGAAAGTTCATGATGTTGAATTTGATGAAACCAAGGGTTCACAAGTAAAGAATGAGAACTTGGAAGATGTCAGAGGCATTCAACTTTCAAATGCCATGAAGAACATGGATATTGGTGAATTGAGGCCTAGGCAAGTGAATGATGATGAAGATGATCAAGTGCAAATGCTCTCTAACTCAAATGTGCAAGATGATACAAATCAAGTTAGTACAAGTGGCTCTCATGACAATGAACAAGATCAAGTGGCTAGTACATCATCTCAACCAAATGATCAAGCAAGTGCAAGCAATCAAGTCTCAATGCTCCAACCAACCAATATTGCAAGAGATTATCCTTTGGACACTATCATTAGTGATATTTCAAGAGGTGTACAAACAAGATCAAGATTGGCATCATTTTGTGAGCATTTCTCATTTGTGTCATCCATTGAACCAAAGAAGATAGATGAAGCATTGAAGGATGTTGATTGGATGAATGCTATGCATGAAGAATTGAATAACTTCACAAGAAATCAAGTATGAGAATTAGTAGAGAGACCAAAGGGACACAATGTGATTAGAACCAAATGGGTCTTTAGAAACAAGCAAGATCAAGATGGGATAGTAGTAAGGAACAAAGCAAGATTAGTAGCACAAGGCTATACACAAGTTGAAGGTCTTGACTTTGGAGAAACATATGCCTCGGTTGCCAGATTGGAAGCAATTAGAATCTTGCTAGCCTATGCTTGTGTCCACAATATCAAGCTCTATCAAATGGATGTTAAGAGTGCATTTCTCAATGGCTACATCAATGAAGAAGTATATGTTGAGCAACCTCCTGGTTTTGAAGATGATAAGAAACCCAACCATGTATACAAGTTGAAGAAAGCATTGTATGGCTTGAAGCAAGCACCTAGAGCATGGTATGAGAGATTGAGGGATTTCCTACTCTCTAAAGGGTTCATAATGGGCAAGGTTGACACCACTCTTTTTATCAAGATGATTGAAAAAGATCTATTTGTATTGCAAATATATGTTGATGACATCATATTTGGATCAACCAATCAAGACTTTTGTGATGAATTTGGAAAGATGATGGCTAATGAGTTTGAGATGTCCATGATTGGAGAGTTGAGTTACTTCCTTGGTCTTCAAATCAAGCAATTGAAAAATGGTACATTTGTGAGTCAAGGCAAGTACATCAAGGACATGATCAAGAAGTTTGGCATGAGTGATAGCAAAGTCATTAGCACACCAATGGGAACAAATGGCAACTTGGATAGTGATGCTAGTGGCAATATGGTGGATCAAAAATTGTATCGGTCTATGATTGGAAGCCTACTCTATGTGACCGCATCAAGGCCGGATGTCATGTTTAATGTATGCATGTATGCAAGATTTCAAGCCTCACCAAGAGAAAGTCATTTGAAGGCTACAAAGAGGATATTGAGGTACTTGAAGCATACACCAAATGTTGGTTTGTGGTATCCCAAAGGAGCAAAGTTTGAGCAAGTTGGTTACTACGACTCAGATTATGCGGGATGCAAGGTTGAAAGGAAGAGCACCTCGGGCACATGTCAATTGTTAGGAAGATCACTTGTTTCATGATCATCAAAGAAGCAAAATAGTGTTGCATTATCAACCGCTGAAGCCGAATACATATCCGCCGGTAGTTGTTGTGCACAAATACTTTGGATGAAGGCCACCTTGAGTGATTTTGGAATCAAGTTTAAGAAAGTGCCATTGCTATGTGACAATGAGAGTGCAATCAAGTTAACCAACAATCCGGTTCAACATGCAAGAACAAAGCACATTGATGTCCACCACCATTTCATAAGAGATCACCAACAAAAAGGGGACATTTGCATTGAGAGTGTAGGCACCGAAGATCAACTTGCTAATATATTCACCAAGCCATTGAATGAGAAAAGGTTTTGCAAGCTAAGGAATGAGTTGAACATATTGGATTTCTCAAATATGTGTTGATGCACACCCCCCACTTATATGACATGACTCTCCTTCGAGCAATCCAAGGTAAAAGTTGATTGGCACGACATACATCCTTGCTAAGGACATGATTAGTGCATCTAGTCACATTTTCAATTTTATTAGGATCTTTCAAGTGGTTCTATTTTATTAGGCTCATTCATGAAAATCAAATGAATTTGATGATTGTATGGTACCACTATTGCTTCTATGCTTATTTTGATCTAGTGGTAGCATATGACATGTTTGTGGGCTTGTAAACCTAATGTTTAATCTAGAAAATGAGCTATAAGTGTTTAACTCAATATGGTACAAGATAACCCTTATTTGGAGGTGTGAAGAAGCTTGTCCTTGGATCAAATCGAGTTAAATATCTTTGGCATATATTCTAGTTTGAACCAAATTTAGAACTTTGATCCTCATCCCATTGATTGACATTGATAATCTTGACCCTACAAGTAATACTATCTATATTTTGAACCTTTGTGGTCATTGATGACAAAGAGGGAGAGAAACAAAGATAGTAGTAAAAATAGTGAAAAGGGGGAGAAATATAATAAAGGGAGAGAAACATAAAGATATACTTGATATATGACATAGGGGGACAGAAGTGACAAAGAAAAGGGATCAACTAAAATTTTGAGCACACAAGTAGGGGGAGCTAGCTCATGAACTTGTATGGTGCATTTGAATGTGCATTTCATATGTTTGCTTGCATGGCACAAGTATTAAATTTAAACATCCATGCTTGTGTGATGTATGCTAGTTGTAGGTTTGAGTGATGAAATGAAAAACTAGCATGCTTAGGTTATCTAGTGATTTCGTTTCAAGTATTGTTTCCAAGTGGTATCAACCTAACCATGGTGCTAAGTCTGGTATATTGGTGCACTCCGATTGGTATCACGCTTCAAAGGTCCATCTTTTATACCTTAGCATCATTTGGTAGACATTGTCTCCTATATTTCCTATCCAAGCATATGTGCAAGCTACTATCCAAACTCTTAGCACATATGTAGGGGGAGCAATTGCTACCATTTGGGGTTCATGAAACTTGTCCATATCCTTTTACACATAGTAAATATACTTGGACAAGCAACATGGATTCAATTGAATTTTAATTCATATCTTTGTGAATGGGTTGTCATCAATTACCAAAAAGGGGGAGATTGAAAGCTCTAGTTTGGTTTTGGTGAATTGATGAAACCCTAAGTGCTAACCTAGTTTATCAAGTGATTATGAGATAGGTAGCACACTCTAAGTTGTGAAGCAAACAAAGATCATAGCATGATGAAGATGATGCCATAGTGATGATCAAGTGCTTGGACTTGGAAAGAAGAAAGAGAAAAACAAAAAGCTCAAGGCAAAGGTATAAATTATAGGAGCTATTTTGTTTTAAGTGATCAAGACACTTAAAGAGTGTGATCACATTTAGGTTTGATAGCCGTACTATTAAGAGGGGTGAAACTCGTATCAGAATGTGGTTATCAAAGTGCCACTAGATGCTCTAACTCATTGCATATGCATTTAGGATCTAGTGGAGTGCTAACACCCTTGAAAAATATTTGTGAAAATATGCTAACACATGTGCACAAGGTGATACACTTGGTGGTTGGCACATTTGAGCAAGGATGAAGAAGATAGAGTTGAAAAGGAGTTAGTCGTGCTGGTTACAGATTGACCGGACGCGTCCGGTATGGTGACCAAACACGTCCGGTATTTGGCGATGAACTTAGCGACCGGACGCGTCTGGTATGGAGACTGAACACGTCCGGTATTTGGCGATGAACTCAGCGACCGGACGCATCCGGTCGCCACACCGGACGGTGTGATTCAACAAATGCAATGTTCGGCAGAACAGTTGATCGGACACTGGCGGCGTCCGGTCTGGTGTGATCGGACGCGTCCGGTCGAGCGTGGATGCTTACTCTACTCCACCGGACACTGAGGCTCAGCGTCCGGTCAGTTTCTAACAGGCTCGTCCAGTCTGCCCTGATGGCTTACTAGACTCGACCGGACTCGGCGGCTCTGCATCCGGTCATTTGTAGTTCTGTGTCCGGTCAGAGTGTCCGATCGCATGAAAGTGTGGGCTGCAACGGCTACCTTGTTTTGAACTGGACACATGGCAGTCTGGGAGAGACCAGACGCATCCGGTATTCAAGATCGGAGCGTCCGGTGCTGCGTCCGATCGATGGGACCGGAGCGTCCGGTCACCTCGCGCTATACCCAGTGAAGGGGTACAACGGCTCTATTTCGTGGAGGCTTCTATTTAAGCCCCATGGCCGGTTGAAGCTCACACCTTTGGCCATTTTCATTGACATAGCAACCTTGTGAGCTTAGCCAAAGCCCTCACACTCATCTCTATCATTGATTCATCATCTTTATGAGATTGAGAGAGAATCCAAGTGCATTGCTTGAGTGTTTGCATCTAGAGGCACTTGGTGTTTGTGTTTTGCTATGGATTTTGCTTGTTACTCTTGGTGGTTGCCGCCACCTAGATGGCTTGGAGCAGCGAGGATCGTCGAGCGGAGGTTGGTGATTGTCTCCGGCTCCGATCGTGGTGATTGTGAGGGGTTCTTGACCTTTCCCCAGCAGAGAGCCAAAAGGTACTCTAGTGGATTGCTCGTGGCTTGTGTGATCCTCATCTTGTGTTGGTTGTGCGGCACCCTATTGAGGGTTTGGCGTGTGAAGCCAATTAGCGCGTGAACCTCCAAGTGAGTGAATCGCCACAACGAGGACTAGCTTGCCGGCAAGCAAGTGAACCTCGGTAAAAATCATTGTGTTCATCATTGATTCCGAGGTGATTGGTCTTCATTGTTATTCATCCTTGTGATTGATTGGTTTCTTCATCTACATGGTGGTATAACCTTCTTGATCACTCTCTTTATTTTACCATAAACTAGTTGACAAGCTCTTTAGTGTAGCTAGTTGTGAGAGCTTGCTTGCTTGGTTGGTGTGGCTCTTTAGTTAGCCTTTGAGAGCACACTAACATAGGGTAGTGTCATAGCTTTTGTGTGAATAGACACTATCTAAACTAGAATTGTGGTAGGTGGTTTGCATTTTGAGTAGGCTAGCGCAACACTTGCTTCGCCTCATAATCATCTAACTATTTTTGTTAAGTGTTGTTGTAGAAATTTTTATTAGGCTATTCACCCCCCTCTAGCCATTAGGACCTTTCAACTAGGTTACGCTCTCTTTCATATCATACATGGGTCTTGTTGGATGTACACTATATCACAAGCTAACTCAATTACGAAATATTCATGTCACTTGGTGTCCTTGGGATGATCCAGAGCTCCAAGAGTGCCTGAGTCCTATCACTAGGGAAGAGTCCGACGAGTATCGCTGCAACGTCCCTCTTATTTTCTTTCACGTGGTCGAGATCCTCTTGCCCATCAGGCTTTGCAAGCAGTTCAAAAGAATTACAGGCTACCCACCACCGCTTTACTCCACCAACCAAAAATTGCAAGGGTGCATCATCGGACACCACAAAGTTACAATTGTGAGGTGTGTGTGTGGTAGAACTAACTATCGTTTTGTTGTAGGTTTGACTGCAGGAAAAGGTACAAGGATAAGGATTGGCGCGTGAAGCACTACGAGTTCATCCAGCTGTGGGAGACCAGGGAGCGGCAAGTGGTCGATATGGGTCCCCCACACGACCAGCACACCTTCGACGAGTATGTGCGGTGGCTTCACAGGTCTATGAGGACACATATTAAGCCCCCCTACACTGAGGACACAATTGACGAGGACGACTAGGAAGATGTCACTGAAGATGTGTACAATATTACCACTAGGGAGGAGACACAACCATAGACAGCCCTGCTTCAGAGATACGCGGTAAGATACTCGAATACTACAATTTGTTATCCATTTGGTATTTAGTAAGTGTACTAAAATGGTCCAACCACATTTCTATACCCAGGCCATATAATTGTCAAGGTTGTCCAATGAAGCAGCGTTTCAACTTCATGAGTCTTAAGGGAAGGGCCCAGGCGTTCTACAGGCCTGGAGTAAGCGGCCTCCACTTCATCTACGACCTGAGACAAGAAGTGTCCTCCTTCGCCTTGTTCATGTGCCTAGGCTCACCTAAATTGCCCTGATCTACCTATCGCCTGTAGTAAGCGGCCTCCGCTTCATCTGCGGCCTCTACAGCCTGAGAGAAGAACACGTCGTCATCCTCCTCAGCCTGCAAGTCCGCTTTTGCTAGAGTGATGAGCTCGCTTAGTCTACAAGTGTCGTCCTTAGCCTCCTCCATCTACAAGCCTACCTCAGCTAGAGCGATGAGATCACTAAACCTGACAGTGTCGTCCTCATCCTCGTTCCTCTCATTGGACAGCACAATCAGAGATTGAACGGTACGACCAGCTCATGTTCTGTGCTCATGTAACTTCTTTTCCTCAAATCTTGCATGGGCTATCTCTATAGCATGGTCCTCGCTGCATCTAATCCCTTTATGTATGAAATGCAACAAGTTAGCAACACGATTATATTACATTTAAAAGCAGGCAATGAAAATAACAAGGCTTCCAATGACTCACTGGCACACAATGTAACAACATGGTCGTTTAAGACATATATCTGTACTCTTTCCTCCTCCCTTGCCCTCTCCTCCTCTAACTCCCTCCGTCTCTCCAACTCCCATTTGTTAAGTCTAACACCGATCGGGTTACGAATACTGCGCTGTCTAGCAAACTCATACATGTCCTTCTTCCGCTGTTTAACGAAGAGGTCGACGTAGTCAGGTCCATATCCCCTCTTCTGTGCAATTACTTGCCTCCCCTTCAGTTCATCCAAGAACTTAGCTTGACCATCATAAGATTCCCACCTGTATTTCCTAATGCTCTGTTCAAACGAAAAATTAGATCATAAGTCTTAGCAAAAGAAAAAAATACGATTTCATGTTTTCCACAACAGTAACCAACCTCATCATAGTCAACCATATGGCCGCAATAATGGCCTATTCTAAGCTCCGAAAGGACTAGGCCGTAGTTAGATTTAACACCACATTCGCACATGACAGGAGGTGCTTTGAAAATTAGTCTTTCTTTCTTCTTTTCCTTTGCCTTTAGCGGCTCTTCCAGCCATCGATTCTTAGGACCATACAACCACTCCTTGAAACGACACTTCTTCATTGAAAACACCTAAAAAAGGTGACATTAGTACATGAACACATATAGCTCAACATTTCAATAGATACACTTTTCACTTACTTCATGCTTGTTTGGACACACAAACTCTAATGTATTCCTAGGGTTTATCATACCTCGATCTCCGCATTCGCACAAAGGAGGTTCCTCGAGTCATCTAACTGTGGCTAAGTGCTTCTCCTTAGCCGTCATTGGCAGGGGTTAGGGGGAGGTGGAACCCACCGCTCGAAGTGCTCACGTGGATGTCTCCCTCTCCATCAATCGTCGAAAAGGAGGTACCTTGGGTCAAACTTGTCCGAACCATCGATCCACTGAAAGAAAAAGCACCTCTCACAGGCCTACACAACAAGATTCCAACAAAATATTAGTAACCTAGTAACACAAATAAAGAAAAAAAGGTACAGAAAGAATCACTTACATTAAAACGACTACATGTGTAGAAGCAACGCGCAGCTGTGTCTTGATGTCTCGATTGAAACACGTCGGCCAGACAATCACAGTCACTGTTAGGGACAGGGAGATCAGGAGGCACGGGGGCATCTTTGCTAGATGCGTCGGGGTATAATTCTCTAGGACGACTCCCGTTTTTGCCACAACTGTTCCTGATACGTGTCTTCCATCTAATAAAACGGTTGTAATTTAACATCAATCAAAACATCACGAATTAATGTAAAACAAAAAAGTACTAAACCAATGTAAAGGTGAACCATTTGCATTAAAACAAAGAAAATATAACATACACTTATGCACCGATAGTTCTAACTAATAGTTATAACTAACTAATTAGCCTTCACATAGAGAAAATTAACTAATCTTTTTCTCCAAACCCTAAGTAGAAATCCTCCATTACCAATCCCTAGCTACCAATCCTACTATTCCTCTAAACCCTAGCTACCAATCGTCATATTTGAATCCACAGTTCAAACAACAAATAAGAGCATGAATACCATGACGGAGGCCGATGAGAAGCTTGGGGGGAGGGAGATAGGCAGCCAGGGAGGGAGGGCGGTGTTCGCCCAGGGGGGGCGAACGGTGGCGGTGCGGCCTCCTAGAGGCTAACTGGGAGGGAGGGAGGGCGGGGGAGGTGTCCGGCAGCAGCGCGGCCTCCGGGAGGCCGCTGGGAGCGAAGGATGACGCTGGTGAACGGTGCGGGCTCAGGACGCGGGCGTCCGGCCTCGACGTAGTGATAGAGAAAGGGAGCGAGGGAGCCAGGGCGCATCGCTTAGACGCGGTTTCGTCGCGCCGTGCGTGATGGCGCGGCACTGCCACGCCAAGATCTACGGTGCGACAGCGCCTACCATGTCAGCGGCGAAGGCCCGGGAAAGTGTCACGTCATCGCATGGTGCGTCAGCGTTGTCGGTCAAAAGTGTTAGATTTAAAAATAAAAAGAATTTTGTGTTAAATTTGAAAATAGTAAAAAAAATGTTAGAAATAAAAAAAATCTCTGGGTCAGCCGCCTGCACTGCCCGTGCCCGGCGCTTTTGCTTTTGCTTTGCTCAGCAGGCGAGCCGCTCCACTTGCTGCTGCTGCAGGCGGCCGTGCCCGTGCCCGTGCCCGTGGTCGTGCTCGTCGTCTGCCCGTGGTCGGCCATGTTCGCCCGCCAACAATCATGGCGCAGGCCTCTGCGTGCGGATCTCGGAGTGGATAAGCACAAGGACGCATGTGCCTGCGACGCGCACCGCTCGTTTCGTCTCTGCCCACCCTGCCCCCAAGGCCCCCCAGTACTCCGTCTGATGATGATGATCGCTGCCATGACCAGGACACCTGGTGCCATAGTTGTCGCTTTATACTACCGTCTAGGCCTTAGGCCTCGTTTAGATTGTAACTTTTTTCAACCTGATGAATAGTACCATTTTCGTTTTATTTGGCAAATATTGTCCAATCGTGGACCAACTAGGCTCAAAAGATTCATCTCGTGATTTCCAACTAAACTGTGTAATTAGTTATTTTTTTACCTATATTTAATACTCCATGCAAGTGGCTAAAAATTGATGTGATGGAGAGAGAGTGAAAAAACTTAGAACTTCGATGGGATCTAAACAAGGCCCTACATGTGTTTTCCAATTCCAACGTACGTACAGTAAGCACCAATGCATCAACATTTGTAGTATCAGTGCTTTTTTAATTCCCAAAAAGTTTCCCAAAAATACTACAGTAGCCATCACATTGAATCTTACGATATGTGTATGGAGCATTAAATGTAGACGAAAAAAAACTAATTGCATAATTTGATTAGAACTTACGAGACGAACATTTTGAGCCTAATTAATCCATGATTAAACACTAATTGTTAAATAAAAACGAAAATACTAAAATAACTAAATTTTCAAAATTCTCGAACTAAACACGGCCTCACCATCGGGTCGATTTGGTTCACTGCCACATTTGGATTTTCCACAGGCACATATCCACTTTTTCTTTCCCCCCGGATCCCGAGTGGTGCAGCCGGGCAAAGGGAAAAATCCTGGCACTTTATTTGGGCAGACAGTTCACAGCAGAGATGCCTACTTGTCCATTAGGCTACGGGCGCGTTTAGATGGCGAAAGTTTTTGTCGTGGTTACTGTAGTATTTTCGTTTGTATTTGATAATTAGTGTCTAATTATAAACTAATTAGGTTTGAAAGTTTCGTCTCGTGATTTCTCACCCAACCGTGCAATTAGTTTTTTTTTCGTCTATATTTAGTACTCCATGCATGTGCCGCAAGATTCGATGTGACACTTTGGGGTGAAAATTTTTGGAATCTAAACCGGGCCTATCTCCAACAACAACACCCAAAATACAAAATCCTTTCGTCCTTTAGGTAGCGCTACAGGCAAAAGGTTCAATACTTATTCGGCATCTTCTCCAACAACAACACCCAAAAGAGAATCCTTTCTGTAAATATGTTTTCAGAAGAGAGGATATCTATATTTGAGTTGTGCCTCTCAGGCAACCTAAAATAGGTCTTTCGTATAGGTATTTTGTTGGAGGCTAATTTTGAGTCTCTTACTACCTTGCTATCTATTTTGAGTTGTGGCTTCCTTGTTGAAGACAGTCTTACGGATGGTCTAGTAGGTGCGTGTCTCACCGAGTTTTCGCTAGTGTATGTACATCATCATGTCTTTGAAAAACACTACTCCAACAGGAAAGCACGCCAATTTGGCCCATTTGTAGGTGCTCTAAACAAAGCGTAGCGAAAACACGGTTTGTTTGCGCTTATATTAGAAGTAGAGTGCAGAATTCTGGGCCGGGGCTCAGCTTCAATTGGACGGATCGTCAGTCCGCAACAAATCGGAGCTAGCGCTGCTCGCACACATAGCACTCCACTCACTCCTCCCCACGTCACGTCACCCTGAGAATCTAGGATATACCGGTCCGGTTCGTGTGCCCTTAAATCTAGTCTGATCTACTTCTTTTTTTTTTATCCAAAATAGTGTTTTTCTCTTATAAATTTCTCAGATTTTTTCAGAATTCCTCCGAGCGAACAGAGCACTACCAACTAGCTAATCTTGGTATGTAAGCAAATCTTGCATAAACTAGGCTAGCTCTGGGTGCAAAGTGCTGGGGTGTCACCTCACCTCTCTTTTGGCATCCCTTTCACGGTGTGCGTCACGGCTGGCGGGCTGCACTAGATAGTTGCGTCTGTGCAAGCAACATCGATAGGCCGACGGAAACAGCAGGATTCCGCAATCATATGCGGCAACAGCCGTCGTTGGATAGGAGGACTAGGACTAGCTAGGACACGGCGATTTCGGCGAGGCCGCCGTGCGTGAGCTATAAGGTCACTCACAGTCACAGGGCACAGGAGGCTGATGGCGACGGTGTCCAACCATGGGGGATGCCGTGCCGGATCAAATTCAAAGACGCCTGCCCGCGGCCCGCCTCGACTCCTGTCCTGCCTACGCTATCACTCTGTAGTTTAGTCTTATTTTGCGTGGACCGGCCGGCCGTCTAGACCGATGATGCAAATGCAAATGCAATGCGCACGTGTTGCTTGTGGCCGTCGTATACCGCTCCGGTACGGTAGGAGTACTACTTTCTCTTGCTTGCTGATGCTATCCTATCCATCGATACCATCATCATGCACCTAACTAACTACTCCTATGTCATCATATGCTATGGATAAATGCTGCTAGTAAATGTTTCAGGCTTACACCCTATTTGAACACCTATGGTTATAATAATCAGATTATGATCCAAAGAAAACTGATTATGTTATGAATTATTACAATCGAAATATCTTATTACTATAATCTCATAATCCAGGAAAGACATGATTTTGGGGGAGTCCAAATTGCACCCTCTCCCTTCCCCACCTTCTCCTCTCTTAATTATCTCGACGTCTTCTAGACGGTAATATAAGAACTTCTCACTTTAATCAGTCATAATAATATAGGGATCGAAACACTCATTATTATAATCCATAATCCTAACTATAATAATCACATGTATTATAACAATCCAGTTGTGATCCAAATAGATCCTTACGACGATATCGCTCTTCCCTGTCCACACATGCATGGAATTTGGTTTTCACGCCCAAGATGAAAGCACTTTGTTTCGGCTGAAGAATCCAGCTCCCATATGAATCCAGCCTAATTTGTGCTAACTCGCAGAGCCACGCTTGACATGCGCGGGTGATGCCTTGCGGCATCGCCTCCTTAGTCCTCACACGGTATAATAACAAATAACAAAAATAAAATGTGAATCAGAACGTATGATGCTATCAATCTATTTAGGGCCGGATCCCAACACGGGGATGCTACCAATCAGAGTTTCACGAAGTTAACTGATAGGGAGGAGAGAGGCGAAGAGTGAATAAAAAACTAGAGGAAGTTGAACCTACCCTGAGTCCATTAGGTTATTTGGATAACCGATATTGTTTTTGGTTTTCAAAATTATTATAGAAACTTTTATTTGTAATTGTTGTAGGTTGGCTCCATTGCTGTGGACATCCGAAGATAATCTCGCACTCTTGTACCTTCGACCCTAGATAGGCTCATACGCACAACTATTTTAGCTTAGATCAAAAGAATTGTAACTGATGGCACATCTAAGCTACCGACTACCGTAGCACCAGTGAGAGAGTGACACCTGCTACGCCCCCTCCGTAGCACATCCTCCAAGACATTGAGCCCCCGTGTAGCGACGTGCCTTTCTCACGTCATCCGTGTAGCTTTTGAAATGGATTTCAGATGATACGACGGCCAAATGGTTTCCAAGAAACTTCACGCAGCGGATTAGCATAAATCTGGATTAGTAGTAAACAAATGTGACCTTATGACGGACGGACCCGCCTAAAGCCTAGCCCGTCTTCTCTTCTTCCTTTATTATAATAGAGCAGAAGGGTTCGCGGCTGCAGGTAGTACACAGGCTCTGGCACGACACGGTCCCCCGACAACCACCCGGCCCAACGTAACGCCCCCAACGACCTCCGTCCTCCGCTCCGCCCAAAATACTCCCTCACTGCCCTGCTCCCTCCTCCCTCCCTCGGCTCGGCCCTCGCCGGCGGACTCTGCTGCTGCTCGTAGCGCTACTACTCTTTGGCTGGATCTCCCGGGCGCGGGATGGCGCCGTCCTCGTCCTCGTCGTCGGGCGGCTCCCACGCGGGCCTCGCCATCGCGGCCACCGCCATGGCGCTCTCCGGCACGCTCGTCCTCTACTCCCTGTGCCGCGCCAAGCAGCCGCATCTGGTCCCGTCCGACTCCGACGCCCCGTCTCCTCGGCTCCGGCCGTGCCTCTCCTCGTCCGGTAAGTGCGCGCGCGCCGTCCGTTCCTTCTCGGTTCCTTCCTTCCTCCTCTGCCGCGGCGCGGCGTCGTACGCGCGCGTGCGGTGCCGGACTGCCGGTGCGTTACTTGTTTGAGAGTCCTAACGGTGGGAGTCCCCGTACGTGCGCGTCGCATGCAGAGAAGCGGAAGAAGAAGAAGCGGGAGATGGCGCGGCGCGGGAGCCAGCAGAAGCGGGTGCGCTTCGCGGACGACGTCGTGGACAACAAGGACAATGGCGCCGCCACTGCCGCCGCCGCCCCTGCGATGCGGGAGGAGGCCGAGGCCGAGCCGTCGTGCGCCGCGGCGCTGAGGACGCCCATGCCGGCCAACCGGGAGGCGCTGTACCGCGGCATGCTCCGCGGCCGCACCATGCTCAGGGTCGCCTGCTCCTACTAGCTACCTAACCTAGGTAGCATCACCGGCCGGCGGCCGGCCCCGACGTAACCACTCCATTAATTAATCAAGACCTCCGACTCCGATGTGTGTCACTGTGTGTACGTGCTGTGTGTGCTGCCAACTAGTGGCGCCGCTAATTAATCCGGTCAAGCTAGCTAGCTCCCTCGCCCATTGCTGGGAAAGTTTTGTAATTATTAGTGGCCGTCCCGCGAGGGAGCTTATGATCTGTGCGTGTCCTTGCTGTCCTTTCCTTGTACATTAGTTACTCGACATTCTGAATGATGATGATCAGTGAATGGTTCTTCGCTGTCAAAGCTCCATCTTTCTTTCACTTGTACAAATCTCTCCCTCTCTCGTTAAAAAAGAATATATTTCTTGGCGAGCAGTTCCTTGGCCGATAGCTAGATCTTTTCCCACCGGCCACCTGTTGAGAGGAGGTGCCCTGCCGGGGTCGGTTTCTCCGGCGCCGGGCAACGATCAGGCGTTGCTGTCGGGCACGGCTTTGCCTTTGTTTCTGTGGAGGCGATACCTCGGGTGGCTGGTGGAGGTCCCCGTCCGGACTCATGGCTGTGGAAGCTCGAGCGCGACCGCCGCGGGCGGCGGACGGGGCCGACTCGATCGGGATCGGAAGCGTACGTGCTCTGCTCCACCAGTGAACGACCCCACCGCCCCCGGACCCCGGTCCAGACAGCATGCGGCGTGTCGGCCGTGACCCGTGAGCTGCTCAGCTGCGTGCGTCGCCGTCCGTCCGCCGCGGGACGGAAGGCTCCGCCCAACAAGTGTCTCCCTCGCTATACGACGACCCGGGCGACCGCCGGCCTGCTGACGCTCGACAGCCTGCTCGATTGCTCGTGTGCAACTGCAGACACAGCCACAGCCTCTTCAGTTAGCTGGTTCGTATCGTAACTGGTTCGTAAAGAAGTACTGCTGGTTAGTTTGTGTGAGAGAACAATACTGTTCCAGCAAATTTACGATCAGGCCGGAATGGGACGGACGGAGAGAAGGTGATTTGCGCACGGTGCCTGGCACTGGTACACACTCCATGATTTCTATCCTGTCGGCTGGCTCAAGCTCTCGGCCCGTCACGTCGGTCGTTGGTCTCGAGATCCGGTCCCCCTCTCGCTCCCACGCTCGTGCGCGCATGATGTAGCAACGGACCTGCATGCACTGGACTACTGGAGTGCGTCTCGCTCTCGCATCGCATATGTTGCTCATCCCCTGCCATGTGTTGCTCAACCAAACCAATCACCACGAGCACATGATGGCTGCAAGTTTTCGCGCCGTGATTGGATGGACGAGGATGACATGGAGTATCATATTTTTTGGATTCAGAACAAGATTCGTTATCCGCTCTTTATACCACTGTTATTACTCTACCATTATTAGGAGTATTATACAAAGTGAAGCAATCATCAGGTTGGCATATTCGCTGCGATCGATGCATGCCAAGGTTACGGCGTAGAGGATCCGAGTTCGGCGATCATAGAAGTGCGTCACGGCCAACACATGCTTTTTTTTGCATTTTCAGGCTGGAATTTGATTAGTTGGAGGAGGCAACCAAGCTTAACCTTTGGCGGTTGGGACTTGGGAGAGACTTCTAATTTGGGCACTGTTATCCGTTCCTCAATGGTATTTTTAGCATTGTTCGAAAAGCAACTGATAAGTCTGGTTGATGCTGGTTTGTTGTGAGAGAAAAACACTGTTGACTGGCTGATAAGCTCTGGCTGAAACCAACAAGCGAACATGCTGCTTATGTTATCCACCCTCCACGGCTCCTGGCAGTAACGTAAGCACAGAAATGCAAAATGTCATAATTAACATGTTGTTATCCACCCGTGAAAATGTTTTCCAAAACAGATCAACGGTCGACGTGAGATTTCATACATCACCGCATGCTTTCTACAGATGTTGCACGTCTACAGACAGAGCCAGAGCGATTGGTGCAAAGCTCAAAAAAGCTGAATCAAACAGGTGTGGCGTTTAAATAAAACAAAAAATAACAAAAACGAAATCTGCTGGATGAAGACCTCCGTTCTCATCGGTTCATCATATATTCATATTCTACTCTACTGTGCTGCCTTGCTGTGCTTATCTTTTTTTTCCAAAGAAAAACTCTGTGCTCTTGTGCTTTCAGGACTGAATTTCTTGCTGCCACCATCAGATTCACGGCCTGTTCGCTGGTTAGTTTCTGGGCTGGTTTGGGCTGGCTGGTGCTGGTTTATTGTGAGAGGAAAACACTGTTGGCTGGCTGGTTTAGGCTGGCTGATACCAACAAGCGAACAGAGCGTCAGACCGCTCTCCTTCTCATGTGCTTTCCAGATTGCTTCATGCTTTCATCCTGCCACTTTCGCCCCCAATTAATTTTCACTCTTTTTGCTTTCTCCCCAACCTCGTGATATATATATATCACTAAATAAAGTCTGGTTCCTTGAGAACTCCGGCACCTTCTGTCCTTCTCGATCAGGCTCAGCTTGTAGTTTACTATACCACAATGACAAGACGAAAAATATTACTCCTTCCGTTCAAAAAATTATTATGTAACGCTTAAGATTTGTCTCAGGTTAAACATCTCTAATTTTGACTAAATACGTAGAAAGAAAGTCAACATATGCAAGTTCAAATAAATACTCTATCAAGACATTTTCACATTTTACGAAGAATCTAGTGAAACTAATTTGCCTTGTGAATGTTGGTGTAATTTTTATATAATTTAGCTAAGAGTCTTAAAGGTATGACTTAGGATAAAACTAAAATCACCATTTTTTAATTTAAAATGAGCAAGTTTTTTTAAATAGACCATAGAAGAATTGCTTGAGAACGGCGCTTAAAAATGGCCCAATTTGCAAAGCATGGTGCGGCCCAAAAAAAACTGAGGCCCAATTGTCAAATGAAACAGGAAAGGAAAGCTAGCCCATTTCAATTAATTCGGCGTAAACAAGATTAAAAAATAAAATGAATTTGATGTTTCTATCCTTATTCCATAGTGCAATGGTGATTTTACCCCTCATTTTTTAACTTTGTGATTTTGTCCTCCTTATATTCAAACGAAGCTTCCGTCTACCCCTCCTTTGTAACACCGTCTAAAATCATTAGATTAACTGGTTAAAAAAGAAAAAAAGAAAAGGCACCTACACAAAAAGACCATGGTACACCTCACTCCCTATCTCCTTTGCCACGGTCTCTCGAATCATCCCCGAAGGGAGTTGCGGCTCGGCGCCCGGACTCGCGCTAGGGTTTGGCTACCCTGCGGCGCGGCAAGCGGCGGCGCCGCTCCTCCTCCCTTCGGCATGCTTCCCCCTCAACTCGTCTCCTCCTCCCTTCGGCCCGCTTCCCCCGGCTCGTCTCGTCCTCCCCCAGCGGCGTGGCTACCGGCTGGGAGAGTTGCGCGGGCTTCGCCCAGCCCACTACCCTCGGCTCGCGCCCTCGGTGGTGTGGCCAGGGGTCTCGCTCAGCCCCGTCCCGCAGGCTGGAGCCCGCAACAGCAGCATCTTGACCGACATCTCCAATCCGACACCATGGATGAGCCGGCCACCATGGAAGAGCCCAGGTATATTTAGCATTTTCTGAGATGTGTGCTTCAATACAGTAGAAAAATAGCCGCGACTAGTAGATGTGTTAACTCGTTTCTTCCCTGCTGTGATTTGTAGGCTAAATCACAGTAAATTAGAACTTGTTGTTAGAGTGTGCTCATTTTTTAGCTTGCCAGACAGTGGTCCATAAACATGGTGGCAAGGTAGAACTTTGCCAACCAAAGTTGTTGACATAAATAGCTTTGGGTTGCTGTAGCTAGTTGATTTCATTGCTGAGCATTGCTTGTGGGGTTCTAAACAGTACATTACCTTGTGGCGTGATTTGGAGAATGATTCTATGGAAATTAAATCTGATGAAAATTTATTAGAGTGGTTTCTAATCAATGTAGAGGACGGATTAGTATGTATCCTCAGATAAATGTTTTTGAGGGGCCACTGCAATTTTCTACAACAAAGAAAAGGTTTCACCCTACTGTGAGGGCTAATGTGCTCCTAATTGAGGAAGGAACCTGTGTGAAAATGCATCTAGCCCTTTAGTGGGTTTTGGATGATTGAATGACAACGTGATTAAAGGACTAACCCGTTTGCTAAGTGTGAACAGGTAATAGGTTATCTCACAGGTACTTAATGAAAGCCAAAATGATGTGTTGTTGTATAAACAATCTAGTTCAAGCACAAGACAACAATGCAAATGGAATTCATGTGAAGGCTTATTTTTTGTGGGATTTCCATGTACTATGTGAAAGCAAGCTCATGATTATTAGTTAATGAGACATGAGGGATTGCATATGGAATGGTCTCATATTTGAAGCTTGCTAAATTAAAATAAAAAAGATAACAATACATATGAATGGATGATTCAACACAAGATATGACTTGATGGCTTGAGATGGTGAAGATAGCAAGGAAAGGCTTCGAGGTACTAAGCAAGGGTGAAGGGCAAGCGATGGCTTGGCGGCCGAAGAACCTAGCTAGGGTGAAGAAGAAAGTACTTGCATTTAGTTGATGTACTAATCAAGCTAAGATGGTCATATTGACGTGAAGAATCAAATCTATAATGAAGTATTTGATGGAAGTGACTTGATACATTTGGGATTATTCAAATTTGATGAATGGAATCAAGTCACATGCTCAAGATGGCTATGCTCAAGTGAAAAGATCAACATCAACTTGTTAGCACCCTTACTTGATGAAGATTGGAAGGGACGGCATCAATTCAAAAGAAATCAACTCAAGTGGTATAAATTCATTTTTCCTTTGATCTTGAGTTTAATAGGTATGCCGTACTATTAAGAGAGATGCATCATGTTGATAGATAATGTTTCATAAGTGCTCAAGCCAACCCATGTGAGGTTTGATTATTTGAGCGACAAAAGTGCTAACTGATTTCTTGCTGGTCTGGCAATACCGGACGTGTCCGGTATTCATACCAGACGTGTCCGGTATTTGTCCAGCAGCTGTTAAATTGTTCTTCTCGGGTTGGTTCGTCGGGAGTCCCGATGTAGGTCGGGAGTTTCGACGGTCGGGAGTCCCGGCATGGGTCGGGAGTTCCGACGTCTCGCACTTCAACTAACTTGGAGGGTTCACTGTTCTGGTCATACCGGACGTGTCCGGTATGGATGACCAGAAGCCAACGGCTAGTTTTCAAAAGCCGTGAGGGTCGGGAAGTTCCGACGTAAGTCGGGAGTTCCGACAGTCGGGAGTTCCGACATGTGTCGGGAGTTCCGACACCTCACTAACTTTAACTCAGTTACATGTTTTTCAAAATTACTAAGGGTCAGGGGTTTCGACTTGAGTCGGGAGTTTCGATGGTTGGAAGTCCCGGCGTTCTTCGGGAGTTCCGACGCCTCACAACTTCACTGTAACTTAGTTATCGTTGGCGCTGTATGAGTCATACCAGACGTGTCCGGTATGCATACCGGACGTGTCCGGTATTGCAACGGCTATAAAACGGCTAGTTTTCCTTGGGGGCTATAAATACCCCCAAGCCTCCACCTTTGGAGGCTGCTGATTCTGCTGAGATAGACACACATTTTTGAGCCTTGCCAACTCTCCTAAACCCTCTCTTAGTGAGTGTGTGATCCAAATTGCAAAATCAATTTGTGGGTTAAGATAGAATTTGAAAAAGAGAGCAAGCCACCACTTGATCACTTGTGCATATTGTTAATCTTGTGATTTGCATTTGTTACTCTTGGACTCTTCGGTCCTAGACGGTTAGGCGTCGCCGGAAAGCACCCGAGAGATTGTGGTGTGCCTCGGAAAGTTTGTAACGGTCGATTCCGCCGCCTCGGAATCAAATTAGTGGAAGGAGGAAAAGGAGTTGGAAAAGACTCCGGCTAGAGTGACCTTCGTGGTACCCTCTAGGGCTGACCTTCGCTGGGTCGCCCGCAGCCCCCTCAACGGAGAGTAGGACTCGAACGAGTCCGAACTTCGGTAAAACAAATATCATGTCTAAATTCGCATTTCATTTGATATTTGTGTTGCTCTAGCTGTTCTGTAGGTTCTCTGTGTATATTGTCATCTCCATTAGGTGCCTGCAGTTTGGGTTGAAGATAGAAATCGAAAGGAGCAAGTTCGGGGCCGATCTGTAGAAATCGTGTATACCGGACACGTCCGGTATTTCCTGCCTGCACTGAAAATATTTATTCTCTATTCTAACTTGGTGTTGCAGGGTTGTAGCTTCTAGATATATTCTTTATACCTTGTTTACTTTGTGGCTAACTTGTGAGGGGTGGTAGTACTCTTAATTTGGAGTTTCCATTTTGGAAACTCCCCTTTCTAATTGTTTCCGCATTTAAAGGTGTTAATTTTCAGAAACGCCTATTCACCCCCCTCTAGGCGGCATCCTAGGTCCTTTCAATTGGTATCAGAGCAAGGTTCTCACCTAAAGCTTCACCACCGTGAGAAAAGGATGTCGACGCCTATCGAGTTGGAGCCGGTGCTTCTCCAAAATGATGGTTCAAACTTTCTACCTTGGTCAATTCATGTACTCAATGCTTTTAGACATATTAGTCCTATTGTTGAGCATATTATGTTTGCAAGCATACCTCTTCCTATAGTTGATTGGAGCAACTATAAGAATTTATCAAAAGAGGAAGAGATATGCGTGCAACTCAATGCTCAAGCTATTAATATCATTTTGAGTACATTGAGTGCAGAGGTTCAAGATGAGGCAATATTCAATGGACAACCACCTCCGGAGAGTGCTCATCTCATTTGGACCAAACTCGTTGAGTTATATGGAGAATCCAAATGCGATGATGCACTTGAGGTCGAGTCAATGGAAAGTATGTCCATTGTGTCTTCATGCAGCAAAAAAGTCTCACAAGACCTCAAGAGCACCGAGCCGGAGCAAGAAGTGTAAGCAGCACATGACGTGCTGTCTACCTGCACATACCGGACGTGTCCGGTATGCCTACCGGACGTGTCCGGTATGGCCGAGGCAGCAGACCAGCAAGCAGCTGCTTGCAGCGATGCTCAAGCCCGATGGCGACCAAGTGATGAGTCAACCTCAGTATCTCATGATACTCATCACTTGTGTCTCATGGCCAAGAAAAGCAAGAAGAAGAATAACAAGAAAGATCAAGAAAAGGAGAAAGCACAAGTAGATGATCAAGATAAGAGTGACGTTGAAGTTGAAGACAACTACAACCTTGATCATCTTAACCGTAAAGACAAGTTCATTATCATGAAGATAGTTGAAAAGAATGATGAGCTTGAAGAAGAGATAGAGAAGCAAGAGCAATCGCTTCAAAATCAAGAAAAGTTTCTCATCTCCAAATTGCAAGAGCTAAAGGCAATAAATGAGAGGTATGAAAAATTACCAATTGAGCATGCTTTAGTTACTAACTCCTCTTCTAGTGTTTCACAACTAGAGAAGGAAAACTTTGAGCTCAAGGCAAGGCTAGATGAACTATCAAGCAAGTACAATGTGCTACAAGCTAATTATGTTCATCTAAAGTGCTCTCATGAAGAATTAGTAGAATCAAACATTATGCTTGAGGTAGCACATGAGGTTGTGATCACATCGGTAAAATCCTCTCAACCTCTCACATATTTACTCACTAGTACACCATCTCAATTAAATGTTTCTTGTGCTAATGAGTGTGCTCCCCAAGCAAGCCAATCTTCGATTGAGCTAAATCTTATAGAAAACATAGAGCTCAAAGAAGAAGTGCAAAGATTAAAGAAAGATGTGATTTGGTTGAAGGGTAAGGAGAAAGCACAACCTTCTCAAGATAACCGTGATAACATGGTGAAGAAGCTTGATAAGGGTTCAAACCTTGCTTCCTCCAAAGCCCAACAAAAGAATCACATCTCAAGCAAGGCCAACACTACCAAGAGCAAGAAACATGGAAAAAGGATGTGCTATGGTTGTGGATTGTATGGACATGAGTGGGCTATGTGTCCACACAAGAGTTGGGCCGACAAGGTTGAAGCCGCCAATCAAAAGGCTTCTACCAAGGAGGCCAAGCAAGTGAAGAGTCATGGACAAAGTGCTTGTCTCATGAGCAAGAAATTGGGGTATCTTACCAAGAAATGCCCAATATACAAAGAAGCAAGAAAGGAAGCCCAAGTTGCAACTAGAAGATGCTATGGGTGCAATGAGATGGGCCACAAGGTTGATAGATGTCCATACAAGCAAAGCAAGCATAGAGCACACAAAGGCCGCATATGCTATGCTTGTAGAAGAAAGGGGCATCTAAGCTATGAATGCCCAAATGGTAAAACTCCTAAGCCAAACACATTTGTTTATAATGATATGCTTAGGAAGACCACAAATGGAATTAGCACTAGAAAGGTGATGTGTTCACCACAAACTAATGCTAAAGCCATTTGGGTACCTAAGCACTTATTGACTAACTCAAAAGGACCCAACAAGAGTTGGGTACCAAAGTGTGCTTAGGTTAATGATGTAGGTACTTGGTGATGAGATGAAGGTTTCAGGGTGGTTGAGCAAGCAATTTGATAATATTCACTCAATCTATCAACCAATTCTTATCATAATCCCTTATATGGCTGACCCAAAGATAATTCAATAAATATATCATCTATTTCATCCTCATCATTGGTAACAAGTACCTAAACTTTATATCATAGCCACTTTGTTTGGTTTGTGTACAAAAGGTCATAAATAGACATATTTGTGAAATATTGAAAGTGGTTAATAAGTTTTACTTGATGTTTATCATATTTGCCATATGATGCCTTTATTAGCTCTCTAGTAGAGTAATTTATTTGTTGAGATGCAAGTATACAATAAATAAATATTACAGTTAAAACGAAGAATCACAAGTAGCAAATTAATTGGTTCTGTCTTGCACCTATCGGACGTGTCCGGTATTACTATCGGACATGTCCGGTATGGCCAGGGATAGAAAGTCAGTGTTTCCGACCTATGTATTCCGGACGTGTCCGGTATACTACCGGACATGTCCGGTATTGCATGGACCAGAACACTAATTGTGTTGCAACTGAGTATTCGATCCATACATTTTTTATATATCCCTAACATACTCAGAAGCTTGTGTTTTATCAAATCTAAGTGGATTGTGAGCATCTCTTAAACTCACTTTTAAATATGGCAATCTTATTTGGTTTATGGTCAAAATGAAAATTGGCTCTCAATTTCTTATCAGAATAAAAGTGCTTGTTGAAAGTCATTCAAAATACTTGAAGCACTTATTTAGGGGGAGCTAAATTTCTATTTTGCACCATTGTGGACTAACAAATTTATCTAGCACTCTTTGTAGTCCTTTGGATGAAAAATTGAATTTGTATCAAGCATGATTACTTGGCAATCAAGGTCAACATAAAGATTATCATGCCATGTGTCTTCTTAGTGGTATTCTTGTGGGCTCAAGGCAAAGGTATGTTTTTACATACATGCATTTTAAGTGCATCTAAGGCCCTTTACATGTTAGAATGTGCATTTGTGTGACATAGGAGAGATGTTTTTCAAAACCCATAACTAGCATGTGTAGGTGGTGTGAATTTGAAAAACTATTTGAATCTTGGTCTTTGCGACCTAGCCCTGTCATGTGGTGATTATAGCTCTCCTTGATTGTTTGATCGGCTAATCACACATGACATGGTCTTCTTAAGTCCACAATCTACTTTGTCTCACTTTATCTTTCTCAAGCAAGCAAATTATTGATTATGCCATATATTTGGAAAAGAGAAAATAAATTGATGGCATTCGATAAGAAAAGTGATAGTACTCGGTTTGGATCAAGATCATACACCTTTTTGGACTGAACAACAACAGAGAAAGGGATTGGAAGAGTGAGAACACATTTTGGAATTATTTGGGCCAGCCCGCGTATACCGGACGTGTCCGGTATTCTACCGGACGTGTCTGGTATGAGCGGGACTATAAAAACAGAGCGTACCCCTTCGGCCCAAATAGACTTGCCTCCTCCAAACCAACCAGCCGACACCCTTCTTCCCACCTAGGGCGACCAAGGATTTCACCAAGGAAAAGAGAGAGAGGGAGATTGCATTGGAGAAGGCTTGGATCAAGGATTGAAGGCCCGTGGATTTGGATTTCACATCGCTCTCTCTTCTCTCCTCTCAAGGTACCCTAATCATGGACCTCGTCCGATCTACATGGTCAATGCATGATTTTAAAATTCCTTCGGTGATTATGCTGCATTGGTGATGGAGAAGCAATGCCCAAAGTTTGGTATTAATCCGTGTTGGTTTGAATCAAGGAACCCTGGTTAGGGTTGTTGGTCGCCCATACCGGACATGTCCGGTATGCTACCGGACGTGTCCGGTATGACCCAGCAGAGCAGGCTCTCTGCTTCCTTTGATTCAATGCTATCCTAGAATTGTTTATTAGGCACAGTTTCTTCTGTATCTATGTTTTGCAAACCTTGTGACAATAGTGTGTCGAGGTGATTGTAAAACCTTGGATAAAAGAATCTATGTCTAATTACAATTCGAGAATAAGCTATGGGCATGTATCTAAAATTCTATGAAAATCTTTGGATACAGGACAGCAGCCATGAGTGGACGATAGGAGCCGAGGTCCAAGCACAGGCATGATCCAGCACTTGAGAAGTACAAGAAGGCGAGATAGGATATGCATCCTGGATTTCAGCCGACCAGCAGGAGGTCCACCAGGGCTGCCTCTAGTGCAGCAGCTCAGTATGCAGAGGGGTCCGGGAGCTCTTCTTCTGACATAGACACTGATGAGTTCAGAGTGGAGTCTAGAGATGAAAGAAAGAGGAAGAGCACTGACAGAGGATCAGATAGTGACAGCTCAGATGAGGAGCAGGAGATTGAGGAGGAGGAGTCAGTTCCTCTAGTTCAGCACCAGCCTGGTCAGGGGATGCATTATGGTCTTCTTGAGACATGTCTGCCCAATGTGCCCTCCTATGTTCCCAGAGTTGATTACAGAGAAAAGGGTATGACCAGGAGAGCTAGAGATGAGCGAAGGGTTGATCCGAGGGGCTTACCTAAGGTTCAGTACGATCACCGCTTCTAGACAGCCTTTCACCTGGACTTCTACTCTAGTGTGATTCTCACCAGGAACCCTGTGATTGCCAGGTCTTAGTGGATTGACTGGCAGTACATTATAGAGTTACAGAAGGCCTCAGTTGATCATGCCATTGCCATTTGCCAGCGCACTGGGGTTTATGAGATCATGGAGTTCCAGCATGACTGGAACACAGAGGTAGTAGCTCAGTTCTATGCTACTCTATTTGTTGAGGAGGATGAGCAGCGGATGCACTAGATGCTTGAGGGCCAGTGGTACAGTGTTGACTATGATGTTTTTGCCGCCCACCTTGGCTTCTCAGAGGATGATCTCCAGAGGGACAGGATCCACACTGAGCAGGTGTTACCCCCTGAGCAGCTCGCATATATGTATCCTCCTGGTGGTGAGAGAGGAGCTGTGGGGAAGGTTCTAGGTCTTCACCCTACCTATAGATACCTAGACAGGATGTTCAGGAAGACTATTGACTGCAAGGGTGGAGACAAGGGCAACATTGCTAATTATTCCAGGAACCTACTCCACAGGATGACACCTGATGCTCGGCCCTTCAGTGTGTTTGATTTATTTGGTCCGAGATCAGGAGTGTTGGAGAGAGGCCCCTCAAGGGCTGTGGTTTTGCTCCTTATATCATGCATATGATTGAGCAGGTGACAGGACACACATTTGAGTATGATAAGATTCACAAGGCCCTGAAGATTATTGCAGATCTACCTAAGATAGGGTTACCTCCAGTAGGACTAGGAGGAGCAGCAGCAGCACCAGAGGTAGATGCACCTGGGGGTGGTGCACCAGCAGGAGCCTCACCTTCACCACGTGCTCCTTCACGTTCTACTTCACGCCGTGGCAGTCCTCCTTCGCCTATCCGCAGGCTTTTCAGCTCCATATTTGGTATGTGCCGTGACATCCAGACTAGGCAGCAGAAGGAGAGGGAGGCTAGGAGGAAGGACACTCGGACTTTGAAGCAAATTGCTTCTAATCTTGAGCTTGATCCTCCTAGGTCTCCTCTATCAGATGAGGTAGCTAGTGAGCCTGAGACCGAGGAGCAGCAGCAGGCTAGATATGATAGAGAGTATGTTGAGTTCATACAGCGACAGCAGCAGCAACAGGCACCTGAGCACCCTGACACTCTACCACTTCAGGCTCGTGTGCCTACTCACTCTCAGCCACGTCCCAGCACTGCCGACGACTATGCTATAGATTGGTGGAGTGACTTGACAGGTGGTGGCGGCTACTACGGCTCTGGTAGCTACAACCCATCTGGTGCCGGTGGTTCTCGTCCGGCTGGTGTTACCCGCTCTGATGACAAAGATGCTGGGAGAGATGATGATGATGATGAGTGATGCCAGAGATTAGTGACAGCTTGTAGCCCCTTTGTCCTTAGTATGTCATTGTTGGACCTTTGTGGTGATAGATGACAAAGGGGGAGAGAGACTGATTAAAGCTTCAGGATAGTTTCATTTGCTTGTCTTTGTACCTGAAGATATGTACTGCAGGTTGTAGTTCATTTTTGAGCTTCATTGATGTATCTTGGATTTGAGATTGATTATATCTTGTGAGAGATGAGACTTATGCTTTATCTATGTATCTCTTGAGACATGATCTTTATCTATATATATCAGTGGTTTCTGGACTTGAGAAGATTTGTAATGAGTGCTATGTGTGAATTACATATGTCATATTTATTTTCATAAGGACTATGCATGCTAGAATGAAAATATTTGATGTGATGCTTTTATATTTATTCTTGTGTGATATATATTGTCATATGCATCACGGTTTCACTTTGTCACACACACATGCACCCCATGGATGCAATGATTTAAGGGGGAGTCTCCTATTTGTTTTAGCATGTGCAATTGACATTTGAGGTCATTTTGTGAATTCTAATCATAAGCACATATTAAGGGGGAGCCTCTCATAAATCATTGAACCTAAAAGTTTAAATGTTTATATCATTTTGTAAGCTTTAATCAAGTTGTCATCAATCACCAAAAAGGGGGAGATTGAAAGTGCATCTAGCCCTTTAGTGGGTTTTGGATGATTGAATGACAACGTGATTAAAGGACTAACCCGTTTGCTAAGTGTGAACAGGTAATAGGTTATCTCACAGGTACTTAATGAAAGCCAAAATGATGTGTTGTTGTATAAACAATCTAGTTCAAGTACAAGACAACAATGCAAATGGAATTCATGTGAAGGCTTATTTTTTGTGGGATTTCCATGTACTATGTGAAAGCAAGCTCATGATTATTAGTTAATGAGACATGAGGGATTGCATATAGAATGGTCTCATATTTGAAGCTTGCTAAATTAAAATGAAAAAGATAACAATACATATGAATGGATGATTCAACACAAGATGTGACTTGATGGCTTGAGATGGTGAAGATTGCAAGGAAAGGCTTCGAGGTACTAAGCAAGGGTGAAGGGCAAGCGACGGCTTGGCGGCCGAAGAACCTAGCTAGGGTGAAGAAGAAAGTACTTGCATTTAGTTGAGGTACTAATCAAGCTAAGATGGTCATATTGATGTGAAGAATCAAATCTATAATGAAGTATTTGATGGAAGTGACTTGATACATTTGGGATTATTCAAATTTGATGAATGGAATCAAGTCACATGCTCAAGATGGCTATGCTCAAGTGAAAAGATCAACATCAACTTGTTAGCACCCTTACTTGATGAAGATTGGAAGGGACGGCATCAATTCAAAAGAAATCAACTCAAGTGGTATAAATTCATTTTTCCTTTGATCTTGAGTTTAATAGGTATGCCGTACTATTAAGAGAGATGCATCATATTGATAGATAATGTTTCATAAGTGCTCAAGCCAACCCATGTGAGGTTTGATTATTTGAGCGACAAAAGTGCTAACTGATTTCTTGCTGGTCTGGCAATACCGGACGTGTCCGGTATTCATACCGGACGTGTCCGGTATTTGTCCAGCAGCTGTTAAATTGTTCTTCTCGGGTTGGTTCGTCGGGAGTCCCGATGTAGGTCGGGAGTTCCGACGGTCGGGAGTCCCGGCATGGGTCGGGAGTTCCGACATCTCGCACTTCAACTAACTTGGAGGGTTCACTATTCTGGTCATACCGGACGTGTCTGGTATTCATACCGGACGTGTCCGGTATGGATGACCAGAAGCCAATGGCTAGTTTTCAAAAGCCGTGAGGGTCGGGAGTTCCGACGTAAGTCGGGAGTTCCGACGGTTGGGAGTTCCGACATGTGTCGGGAGTTCCGACACCTCACTAACTTTAACTCAGTTACATGTTTTTCAAAATTACTGAGGGTCGGGGGTTCCGACTTGAGTCGGGAGTTCCGACTGTCGGAAGTCCCGGCGTTCTTCGGAAGTTCCGACGCCTCACAACTTCACTGTAACTTAGTTACCGTTGGCGCTGTATGAGTCATACCGGACGTGTCCGGTATTGCAACGGCTAGTTTTTCTTGGGGGCTATAAATACCCCCAAGCCTCCACCTTTGGAGGCTGCTGATTCTGCTGAGATAGACACATGTTTTTGAGCCTTGCCAACTCTCCTAAACCCTCTCTTAGTGAGTGTGTGATCCAAATTGCAAAATCAATTTGTGGGTTAAGATAGAATTTGAAAAAGAGAGCAAGCCACCACTTGAGCACTTGTGCATATTGTCAATCTCGTGATTCGCATTTGTTACTGTTGGACTCTTCGGTCCTAGACGGTTAGGCGTCGCCGGAGAGCACCCGAGAGATTGTGGTGTGCCTCGGAAAGTTTGTAACGGTCGATTCCGCCGCCTCAGAATCAAATTAGTGGAAGGAGGAAAAGGAGTTGGAAAAGACTCCGGCTAGAGTGACCTTCGTGGTACCCTCTAGGGCTGACCTTCGCTGGGTCGCCCGTAGCCCCCTCAACGGAGAGTAGGACTCGAACGAGTCCGAACTTCGGTAAAACAAATATCGTGTCTAAATTCGTATTTCATTTGATATTTGTGTTGCTCTAGCTGTTCTGCGGGTTCTCTGTGTATATTGTCATCTCTATTAGGTGCCTGCAGTTTGGGTTGAAGATAGAAATCGAAAGGAGCAAGTTCGGGGCCGATCTGCAGAAATCGTGTATACCGGACACGTCCGGTATTCATACCGGACACGTTCGGTATTTCCTACCTGCACTGAAAATATTTATTCTCTGTTCTAACTTGGTGTTGCAGGGTTGTAGCTTCTAGATATATTCTTTATACCTTGTTTACTTTGTGGCTAACTTGTGAGGGGTGGTAGTACTCTTAATTTAGAGTTTCCATTTTGGAAACTCCCCTTTCTAATTGTTTCCGTATTTAAAGGTGTTAATTTTCAGAAACGCCTATTCACCCCCCTCTAGGCGGCATCCTAGGTCCTTTCACTGTGAGAGAGCCACAAATGAAATAGCAATAAACAAAACAACCACAACCCCATTCAAAAAAGACAATATCCACCCAAAAAAAGAGAGCTGCCACCAAAGAAAGTGCTTATGAGGCTATTGATGCAGAGGTGCTTTGTTGGGTTTCAATGCTTGATACGTAGCTCACTGCTAGTTGCCTAGGAAACTCACTACTAGTTCTACTTTTTGTTTCACATGTCATTTGGTGTTTCACATATTATTTGGACCTCTATATTGGTGTTTGACATGTTATTTGGACCTCTATGACATCTAATATGGTAGTGTGATGGCATGTTATATGGATCTGGTTTGTTGCCGTTAATGCAATATGTGTGAAATTAATTTGTTGTATGATATTAAATTCTGTTTATATGGTTTGTCAGCAGAAATGCCGTCGAATTTTTTCTAAAAAATCTATATACAAAATGTCAACTTACTGATCTAAAACAAGGATAAAAACACAAATAGCATAATAAAAACATGGGTAAAAATGCATGGGCAAAGTTGTCCTTTTGTCCAAAAGTTAACACCGTTACAGGGGTTTAACAGACCAGGGGTAGAGTCTCCCTTTGTTTTGAAAAAGCAAGGACAAAAGCACAAAGTTAAAAAAAAACAAAGGTAAAATCACTATTTCACTTAAAAACAGACTTAAACCCCAAAAATAAAATATGTCAAAAGTGAGATTTGAACCCACGCCCACGTTAGAGCACCAGAACTTAGTCGGGCGCCTCAGACCACTCGGCCATCCTGACTGCGATGTCCAGGTTTCTCATATTATTTTATATTACTTGTGACCACCACAAACTTGGAGCACATGGACAGTTGCCATTATGGCAAGCACAACTTAGACCTGGTATAGTTACTCCCTTAAAGTTTACTCTCTATCTCATTGAATGTTTGACACATGCATAGAGTATTAAGTATAGACTAAAAAATAACTAATTGTACAGTTTACGACTAATTTGCGAGACGGATCTTTTAAGCCTAATTAGTCCATGATTTGATAACTTAGTGTTACAGTAACACATGTGCTAATAACGTATTAATTAGGATTAATAAATTCGTCTCGCGGATTACTGATGGATTCTATAATTTATTTTTTTATTAGTATCCAAACACCTCATACGACATCCTATATAACATCCAATGTAACACCTCAAAACTTTACACCAAAGTCCTTATGCTCCTTAAAGCCAGCACGACGGCTTTGGGGCAGTGTGACGTCGAGCCCCATTGACCGTCCTCTCCCGTACTCCCGTGAAGATCAATCAGCCTGTTCGCTTGCTCATAAACGATCGTAAATTTCCAGCCAGAAATAGTGTTTTTCTCTCACACCAAATCAGCAAGCAGTAAATAATCCACGATACGATACAGCCTCCCGAACAGGCTGAATATCAGAGGCAAACGTGGAGGTCAATATCAAAGGGAAAAGGAAAACATAGCTAAGAATGCAATCATTCCTATAGTGCCATTTGATAGCCTGCCATGGACACAAGAAGCAAGAAAAGTGATCCTGCAAGTCCTACAACGAGCACAAGAAATCAAAGAAGAGTAGAAGACTCGTTGTGATTGTCATAAGATTATGATATGTGTGCACGTGGGCTTAATGTAATGTGTGAATACTTGTTCGTATTTCAATCTTGATGTATGCATCTATGAACATTATGAGATATCAGCATGTGTCATGCGTGAACAAGTATTGGTCAAATTTACAAAAATTTGACTCTCTACAACTTTAGAAATTGATTTATTTAGAGAAGGGGAGAGTACATGTATAAGAAAAGAATGACTAAATATAAGGAGTACCAACGTACTGTCTCATAAAGATTGACGTTATAGGGCTGGACACGTATGCATTACCCCTATGCCCCTGCTATATTTCTGACTTCACAGCACCACTCGTCTCTCTGTATTTTATTCACTTTCTGGTGACAGTCCTGACGGAAAGAGTAGACGAGCAGGGGATGAATGGACCGATGGGATGCTAGCTAGGCTGGGATACCTGTGAGTGGCTATAGCGTCTTCTTTTGTAAGACAAATTTTAAACGCTACAACATATCACATACTACATCAATGGCAAATTCCCTGTACGTCTATTCTATCATGGGACGGAGGGAGTACAAGACAAATTTTTGTCACAATCATATCACATACTACATCAATGGCAATTTAGTATTTTCATGTATCAGTTAACCAAGTTGGCTAATAGAATAGACGGAAGTGTTAGGTATATAACGAAATTTGGAGCTAGTCTCAAATAGGGAACTCTAAATTTCTTTAGGGTCATGGAAAGAACAAGGAGATTGCCTACCAGTGTCATATAGGGAATTTTCTTTTTAACATCACGGGAAGAAAAAAACAGCAACCAAAGCCAAAGGTGTTTTTCTCCCACAAGGCGTATCTGTATCTGCTTACTTGACTTTTTGATATAGTGTCATTGACGTTTGTATGATGCTTTTCAAAGATCTACCCATTTTGCTTTTGGAAAAAGTCCAAATTACTCCCCAAGTTTTGCCTATGTCTAGATAACCCTATAAACTAACATTTTGTTCAATTTACTCCCTCAAACTATTTTCTTTGGTCTAGTTTACCTCTTAATAAGTTTTGTTATTTTTGTTTCTCCATGTATAAGTTGAGTTTTAATATCAAATCATGTGGAGTAATAAAGGACAACATAAGTTATGTTAGAAAAATAAATCTTAAGTTTTTGTCACTATTTTGATAGCTTAGCAAATTTAATATTAAATAAACAATAGAGATACAATATCGTACAAAACACAATGATAAAAAAATTTATAATGTATTTGAGTAAAATGCACCCAGGGTCCTCAAACTTTTAAAGCATTCCTATCTAGGCCCTCAAACTAAAAAACGACCATCTAGGTCCCTAATCTACTGCAGTCGCACACTAAGTGTCCAAAACACGTCACACCAGCACCAGCATCTGACATGGCACACCAGCACCAGCACCTACTAGATGTCGTGGCCACGCCATAGTGGCAGGTGCTGGGCATGCAGCATGCTGCCGGGTTCGGGCACGGAGTAGGGAGGTCGCCGGTGGCTACTCCGGCCATGGCATGCTGTACACGTAGTGCTCCAGAACTACGGGCCTTTGTTGCTTGCCTCAAGGCCATCAAGTACATCGACGGAAACAGCTTCGCGGTGCCGCGGGGATGGCGCGCCGTGGAGCTGCTAGCGCATGGAGCCAGAGGAGGACGCCAACGCCGAGGCAGAAGCTCGTGATGGAGGACGCGCAACACCGCAATTGGAGATGTACCCGTCGCCGGTCATGGAGCAGAAGATGCAAGGCGAAGACAAAGGTCGTACGTGTGTGTGGAGGACCGGAGGTAGGCGCATGGCTGCTGTACGCGCACATGGTGCAAACCGGACGTGGCTGCTGCACGCGCGCATGGTGCATGCATGGTGCTCCATGGCGGCGCGTTCTACGTTGCTGGCGACGAGAGCACTCGCGCAGCACGGCTACGACGGAGCGACAGCGAGGCGCGTCCGCGTGCACGCTAGCGTGGCGCGGTGAGGTCATGGCGGCTGAAAGCTCTAGTTTGGTTTTGATGAATTGATGAAACCCTAAGTGCTAACCTAGTTTATCAAGTGATCATGAGATAGGTAGCACATTCCAAGTGGTGAAGCAAATGAAGATCATGACATGATGATGGCGATGCCATGGTGATGATCAAGTGCTTGGACTTGAAAAGAAGAAAGAGAAAAACAAAAGGCTCAAGGCAAAGGTATAAATCGTAGGAGCCATTTTTTTGGTGATCGAGACACTTAGTGAGTGTGATCACATTTAGGATCGATAGTCATACTATTAAGAGGGGTAAAACCCGTATCAAAATGCGGTTATCAAAGTGCCACTAGATGCTCTAACTCATTGCATATGCATTTAGAATCTAGTGGAGTGCTAACACCCTTGAAAATATTTGTGAAAATATGCTAACATATGTGCACATGGTGATACACTTGGTGGTTGACACATTTGAGCAAGGGTTAGAAACTTCACCGGCGGAGAGTGCGGACAGTCTGACAGTGCCACCGGCGCTCTATACCGAAAAGACAGAGGTCACAGTAAGTGACCGGACGCTGGTCTTGGTACGACCGGTGCGTCCAATCAGTAGAAGCTACAGAGACGTTGGCATCGGTCTCTGACTGGATGCTGGGTCACTTAGTGACCGGACACTGGAGGGGTGCGTTCGGTCCTGCTGACATGGCAGTGCACAGAGGTGACGCCAAGTGATCGGACGCTGGGTGAGTCCAGTCGAGCATTTTTGGATGCTTACTGGAAACGACCGAACGCTGAGGTCCAGCGTCTGATCACTTCGTAGCAACGCGTCCGGTCATCACTTGACCGCTGGGATCGAGCGCTCAGTATTTGAAGAAAGGGGACATGTGGCGCACATCGCGTGATCGGCGCGTCCGGTCGGCCCGTGTTCAGTGCAGTGAGGAGCCCAATGGCTCTATTCGTGGGGGCTCTCTATTTAAGCCCCATGACCGGTCAAGCTCACTCTCTTGGCCATTTACATTGACATAACAACCTTGTGAGCTTAGCCAAAGCCCTCCCACTCATCTCTATCGTAGATTCATCATCTTTGTGAGATTGGGAGTGAATCCAAGTGCATTGCTTGAGTGTTTGCATCTAGAGGCACTTGGTGTTCGTGTTTCGCTGCGGGATTCGCTTGTTACTCTTGGTGGTTGCCACCACCTAGACGGCTTGGAGCAGCAAGGATCATCAAGCGGAGGGTGGTGATTGTCTCCGGCTCCGATCGTGGTGATTGTGAGGGGTTATTGACCTTTCCTGGTGGAGAGCCAAAAGGTACTCTAGTGGATTGCTCATGGCTTGTGTGATCCTTATCTTATGTTGGTTGTGCGGCACCCTATTGAGGGTTTGGTGTGTGATGTCAATTAGCGCGTGAACCTCCAAGTGAGTGAATCACCACAACGAGGAGTAGCTTGTCGGCAAGCAAGTGAACCTCGATAAAAAATCATTGTGTCATCATTTGATTCTGAGGTGATTGGTCTTCATTGTTATTCATTCTTGTGATTGATTGGCTCCTTCCTCAACATGGCGGTATAACTATCTTGCTCTCTCTCTCTCTTTACATTACCGCAAACTAGTTATCAAGCTCTTTAGTGTAGCTAGTTGTGAGAGATTGTTAGTTTGGTTAGTGTGGCTCTTTAGTTAGTCTTTGAGAGCACACTAACTTAGTGTAGTGCTATAGCTATTGTATGGTTAGAGACAATAGAAACTAAAGTTGTGGTAGGTGGCTTGCATTTGTAGTAGGCTAGTGCAACACTTGCTTTACCTCATAATTGTCTAACCGGTTTGTTAAGTGTTGTTGTAGAAATTTTCAATATGCTATTCGTCCCCCCTCTAGCCATTAGGACCTTTCAAGTGGTATCAGAGCCGAGGTCACCGTGATTTGAGGCTTAACAACCTTCGGTGTAAAAATGGCTCAAATCAACAACACCAAAAAACCACACCAATTTGATGGCATAAATTATCCTTATTGGAAGTCAAAGATGACCACACATATCAAGTCAATCAATAGAAAGGTGTGGAAGGTGGTAGAAACCAAAATTGAGATTAATGATCCAGAGAATCCCACCGCGGCCAAAGAAGTGCTTCTCTAAAATAATGACATTGCTCTAAGTACCATTCATGATGCAATTGATGAGAGAACATTTGAGCAAATCAAGAATATTGAGATGGCTCATGAGGCTTGGAAGAAGTTGGAAGAATCTTTTGAGGGCACTCAAGCCATGAAGGGTGCAAAGGCATACATTCTCAAAGAGAAGTTTGCAAGCTTCAAGATGAAGGAGGATAAGAGTATGCCAGAGATGTTCCATAGGCTTCAAGTGCTTGTCAATGATCTCAAAGCACTTGGAGAAGAGGTGAAGGACAAGGACTTCTTCCATAAGTTCTTGAGATGCTTACCTTCAAGATTTGGCATCTTGGTCACTATTCTAGTGAGAAGTGATTTGGACACCATGACACCAAACCAAGTGTTGGGAGATATAATGACCGATGATACATATAGAGATGATGATGAGAAGAAAGAAAAGAAGGAGAAGAAAGATGAGAAGAAAGATAAGAAGAAGAAGAGTGTGGCATTCAAGGCCACATCAACCAAGGATAAGACAAAGCAAGATACATCAAGTGAAGATGATGGTTCATGGGATGATGATGATGATGAGAATATGGCTCTCTTTGTCAAGAAATTTGGCAAGTTCATGATAAAGAAAGAGTACCGTGCTAGAAGAAAGAAATCTTCATCCAAGAACAAGGAAGAGTCAAGAAGGTGCTTCAAATATGGAAGCAAAGATCATCTTGTTGCTCAATGTCCATACAATAGCGACAATGATGATGACAACAAGAAGAACAAGAAGAAGGACAAGAAGGAAAAGAAAGAGAAGAAGGACAAGATGACCTTTAAGAAGAAGAAGGGTGGTTCATATGTGGTCACTTGGGATAGTGATGCTTTCTCAAGTGATGATGATGATAGTGATAACGACAAGACCACCAAGAAGAAGGCACTTACAAGCATTGCTATCAATGAGAAGCCTTCTCTCTTCGACAATCCATCATGCTTCATGGCTAAGGCCACTAAGGTATAAATTTGTGATGATGGAAGTGATGGGGAACATGATAATAAAAATGAAAATGAAAGTGATAGCGATGATGATGAACCTACTAAGAATGAACTATTTGATATGCTAGAAGATGCTAGAGAACACTTTGACATCAAGAGAAGGGAATGCAAAAGCTTGCGTAAGGAACTAAAAGCCCTTAAGCAAGCCCTTGATGAGCTCAATGCATCTCATGAGAGGCTAGATGAAGCCCATGAGAAGCTTGGCAAGGCTCATAAAAAGCTTGAAAAGGCTCATTCCTCTTTGCTTGATGAGCAAAATAAAAAGAAGCATGTTGAAACTTGCAATGTAGGCTTAACTTGTGATATAATTGATGAATCATTATCTATGCCTACCATTGTTGCTCCCGCTAACCCTTCTTGTAGTACTTCTACTTCCACCTCATCTAGTAGTGATGGTCTCACTTATGATGCCTCACTAATGGTTGAGAATGAGAACCTCAAGAAGGAGGTCAACAAGCTCACTCACACCTTGGCTAAGGCCTATGGTGGTGAGGACCGCTTGCTTATGTGCTTGGGTAGCCAAAGAGCTTCTCTCTACAAAGAGGGATTGGGCTATACCCCCAAGAAAATCAAGGTGGCTTTTGCTCCTCACAAGACTAGTTTTGTGAAGAACAATGGTCGGTTTTGCACTAGTTGTAAGCAAGTTGGTCATAAAGAGCATGAATACAAAAATAAGAGCAAAAATGCCAATGTATCCTCCATTAAGCTTGATTCTTTTTATATGCTTACAAAGGGTGCGAATGGTGTAAAGGCTAAGTTCATTGATAAACTATGGATGGGCTCAAAGAAGAAAGCCATTTGGGTACCAAAGAGTTTAGTGACTAACCTTCAAGGACCCAAGCAAGTTTGGGTACCTAAAAAGAATTGATCTTCTTTTGTAGGTCAATTACAAAGCCGGAGGAAGACATTGGGTTCTTGATAGTGGGTGCACTCAACACATGACCGGTGATGCAAGAATGTTCAACTCAATCAACACCAATGGTAATGATGGTTATGATAGTATCACATTTGGTGACAATAGCAAAGGCAAGGTCAAAGGGCTTGGTAAGATTGCAATATCCAATAACATGAGCATTTCTAATGTGTTGCTAGTAGAGAGCTTGAACTTTAATTTGCTATCCGTGGCTCAATTGTGTGATCTTAGATTCAAATGCATATTTGGGATAGATGATGTAGAGATCATAAGTGTAGATGGCTCTAATTTGATCTTCAAAGGCTTTAGATATGATAATCTATACTTAGTTGATTTCAATGCTAGTAAAGCTAAATTATCTACATGCTTGTTCACTAAGTCTAGCATGGGTTGGTTATGGCATAAAAGGCTTGGTCATGTTGGAATGAAACAATTGAATAGATTGGTTAAGCATGACTTGGTTAGAGGCTTGAAAGATGTTGTGTTTGAAAAGGATAAGCTTTGTAGCTCTTGTCAAGCTAGAAAATAAGTTGAAAACACTCATCCTAAGAAAAGCATGATGAGCACTAGTAAAGCATTTGAATTATTACACATGGATTTGTTTGGGCCAACACAATACACTAGCATCGGTGGTAATAAATATGGCTTTGTGATAGTGGATGATTACACTAGATAGACATGGGTATTCTTTCTAGTGGACAAAAGTGATGTGTTTACAACATTCAAATCATTTATCAAGGGCATTCACAATGAGTTTGAAACAACCATCAAGAGAGTTAAAAGTGACAATGGTAGTGAGTTCAAGAACACTAAAATTGATGAGTTGTGTGATGAATTTGGAATTAGACATCAAGTCTCGGTCAAGTACACTCCACAATCAAATGGCCTTGTTGAGAGGAAGAATAGAACACTCATTGATATGACAAGGTCTATACTTAGTGAGTACAATGTGAGCCAATCTTTTTGGGCCAAAGCTATCAACATGGCTTGCTATTGTAGCAACCGCCTCTATTGTCACCCATTGAAAGAAAAGACACCATATGAGCTCTTGAATGGTAGAAAGCCCAACATTGCATATTTTTGGGTCTTTTGTTGCAAATGCTATATCTTAAAGAAATGCACTAGATTGGACAAGTTTGACAAGAAATGTGATGAAGGATTCCTACTTGGTTATTCCACTACAAGCAAAGCATATAGAGTTTGGATTTTAGATAGTGGTACTCTTGAGAAAGTTCATGATGTTGAATTTGATGAAACCAAGGGTTCACAAGAAGAAAATAAGAACTTGAAAGATGTTAGAGGCATTCAACTTTCAAATGCCATGAAAAACATGGATGTTGGTGAATTGAGGCCTAGGCAAGTGAATGATGATGAAGATGATCAAGTGCAAGTGCTCTCTAACTCAAATGTGCAAGATGATACAAATCAAGTTATTACAAGTGGCTCTCATGACAATGAATAAGATCAAGTGGCTAGTACATCATCTCAACTCATTGAACAAGCAAGTGCAAGCAATCAAGTTCCAATACTCCAACAAACAAATATTGCAAGAGATCATCCTTTGAACACTATAATTGGAGATATTTCTAGAGGTGTGCAAACTAGATCAAGATTGGCTTTATTTTGTGAGCACTTCTCATTTGTGTCTTTCATTGAACCAAAGAAGATAGATGAAGCATTGAAGGATGTTGATTGGGTAAATACTATGCATGAAGAATTGAATAACTTCACAAGAAATCAAGTATGGGAATTAGTAGAGAGACCAAAGGGACACAATGTGATTGGAACCAAATGGGTCTATAGAAACAAGCAAGATCAAGATGTGATAGTAGTAAGAAACAAAGCAAGATTGGTAGCACAAGGATATACACAAGTTGAAGGTCTTGACTTTGGAGAAACATATGCCCCGGTTGCTAGATTAGAAGCAATTAGAATCTTGCTAGCCTATGCTTGTGCCCACAACATCAAGCTCTATCAAATAGATGTTAAGAGTGCATTTCTCAATAGTTACATCAATGAAGTATATGTTGAGCAACCTCTCGGTTTTGAAGATCACAAGAAGCCCGACCATGTGTACAAGTTGAAGAAGGTATTGTATGGCTTGAAGCAAGCACCTAGAGCATGGTATGTGAGATTGAGACTTTCTACTCTCTAAAGGGTTCATGATGGGCAAGGTTGACACCACTCTTTTCATCAAGAAGATTGGAAAAGATTTATTTGTGTTGTAAATCTATGTTGATGACATCATATTTGGATCAACCAATCAAGACTTTTGTGATGAGTTTGGAAAGATAATGGCTAATGAGTTTGAGATGTCTATGATTGGAGAGTTAAGTTATTTCCTTGGTCTTCAAATCAAGTAATTGAAGAATGGTATATTTATGAGTCAAGGCAAGTATATCAAGGATATGATCATGAAGTTTGGCATGAGTGATAGTAAAGCCATTAGCACACCAATGGAAACAAATGACAACTTAGATAGTGATGCAAGGGGAAATATGGTGGATCAAAAATTGTATCGATCTATGATTGGAAGCCTACTCTATGTGACCGCATCAAGGTCGGATGTCATGTTTAGTGTATGCATGTGTGCAAGATTTCAAGCCTCACCAAAAAAAGTCATTTGAAGGCTACAAAGAGAATATTGATGTACTTGAAGCATACACCAAATGTTAGTTTGTGGTATCCCAAAGGAGCAAAGTTTAAGCTAGTTGGTTACTCCGACTCGGATTATGCAGGATGCAAGGTTGAAAGGAAGAGCACCTTAGGCACATGTCAATTGTTGGGAAGATCACTTGTTCCATGGTCATCAAAGAAGCAAAATAGTGTTGCATTATCAACCGCCGAAGCCGAATACATATCCGCCGGTAGTTGTTGTGCACAAATACTTTGGATGAAAGCCACTTTGAGTGACTTTGGAATTAAGTTCAAGAAAGTGCCATTGCTATATGATAATGAGAGTGCAATCAAGTTAATAAACAATCTGGTTCAACATGCAAGAACAAAACACATTAATGTCCGCCACCATTTCATAAAAGATCACCAACAAAAAGGGGATATTTGTATTGAGAGTGTAGGCACCGAGGATCAACTTGTCGATATATTCACCAAGCCATTGGATGAGAAAAGGTTTTGCAAGCTAAGGAATGAGTTGAACATATTGGATTTCTCAAATATGTGTTGATGCACCCCCCCCACTTATATGACATGTCTCTCCTTTGAGCAATCCAAGATAAAAGTTGATTGGCATGTCATACATCCTTGCTAAGGACATATTTAGTGCATTTAGACATCTTTCACATTTAATAGGCTCATTCATAAAAATCAAATGAATTTGATGATTGTATGGTACTACTATTTCTTTTATGCTTATTTTGATCTAGTGGTAGCATATGACATGTTTGTGGGCTTATAAACCTAGTGTTCGATCTAGAAAATGAGCTCTAAGTGTTTAACTCAACATGGTACAAGATAACCCTTATTTGGAGGTGTGAAGAAGCTCGTCCTTGGATCAAACCGAGTTAAATATCTTTGGCAAATGATCTAGATTGGACCAAATTTGGAAAAATGATCCTCACCCTATTGATTGACATTGATAATCTCAATCTATCTATAATTTAAGCCTTTGTGGTTATTGATGACAAAGGAGGAGAAATAGTGTACAAAGATAGTGAAAAGACAACAAAGAGGGAGAATTTAACATAGGGGGAGAGATATGATAAAGGAAGGGGATCAATTAACGAGCACATAAGTAGGGGGAGCAAGCTCATGAACTTGCATGGTGCATTTCAATATGCATTTTATATGTTTGCTTACATGGCACAAGTTTTAAATTTCAACATCCATGCTTGTGTGGTGTATGCTAGTTGTAGGTTTGAATGATGAAATTAAAATCTAGCATACATAGGTTATCTAGTGATTTCATTTCCAAGTGTTTCCAAGTGGTATCAAGCTAACCATGGTGCTAAGGATGGTATAATGGTGCACTCCTATTGGTATCACGCTTCAAAGGTCCATCTTTTATACCTTAGCATCATTTGGTAGACATTGTCTCCTATATTTCCTATCTAAGCATATGTGCAGGCTACAATCCAAACTCTTAGCACATATGTAGGGGGAGCAATTGCTACCATATGGGGTTCATGAAACTTGTACATATCCTTTTACACATAGTAAATATGCTTAGACAAGCAACATGGATTCAATTGAATTTCAATTCATATCTTTGTGAAAGGGTTGTCATCAATTACCAAAAAAGAGGAGATTGAAAGCTCTAGTTTGGTTTTGGTGAATTGATGAAACCCTAAGTGCTAACCTAGTTTATCAAGTAATCATGAGATAGGTAGCACATTCCAAGTGGTGAAGCAAATGAAGATCATGACATGATGATGGCGATGCCATGGTGATGATCAAGTGCTTAGACTTGAAAAGAAGAAAGAGAAAAACAAAAGGCTCAAGGCAAAGGTATAAATCGTAGGAGCCATTTTGTTTTGGTGATTAAGACACTTAGTGAGTGTGATCACATTTAGGATCGATAGCCATACTATTAAGAGGGGTGAAACTCGTATCGAAATGCGCTTATCAAAGTGCCACTAGATGCTCTAACTCATTGCATATGCATTTAGAATCTAGTGGAGTGCTAACACCCTTGAAAATGTTTGTGAAAATATGCTAACGCATGTGCATAAGGTGATACACTTGGTGGTTGGCACATTTAAGCAAGGGTTAGGAACTTCACCGGTGGAGTGTCCACCCATAGAGTGCGGACAGTCCGACGGTGCCACCGGTGCTCTATACCGAAAATACGAAGGTCATAGTAAGTGACCAGACGCTGGTCTCGTTAGGACCGGCGTGTCTGGTTAGTAGAAGCTACAGAGACGCTGGCGTCGGTCTCTGACCGAATGCTAGGTCACTTAGTGACTGGACGCTGGAGGGGTGTGTCCAGTCCTGCTGACGTGGCAGAGCACAGAGGAGACGCTGAGTGACCGGACGCTGTGTGTGTCCGGTCGAGCATGACCGGACACGTTCGGTCGTGAAAAATCATTTCTGGATGCTTACTAGAAATGACCGAACGCTGAGGTCCAGCGTCCGGTCACTTCGTAGCAGCGCGTCTGGTCATCACTTGACCGTTGGGATCGAGCGCTCAGTATTTGAAGAAAGGGGACACATGGTGCACATCGCATGACCGGACACTGAGGTTCAGCGTCCGGTCAATATGACCGGCGCGTCCGGTCGGCCCATGTTCAGTGCAGTGAGGAGCCCAACGGCTCTATTCATGGGGGCTCTCTATTTAAGCCCCATGGTCGGCTCAAGCTCACTCTCTTGGCCATTTGCATTGACATAGCAACCTTGTGAGCTTAGCCAAAGCCCTCCCACTCATCTCCATCATAGATTCATCATCTTTGTGAGATTGAGAGTGAATCCAAGTGCATTGCTTGAGTGTTTACATCTAGAGGCATTTGGTGTTCGTGTTTCGCTGCGGGATTCGCTTGTTATTCTTGGTGGTTGCCGCCACCTAGACGGCTTGGAGCAGCGAGGATCATTGAGCGGAGGGTGGTGATTGTCTCCGGCTCCGATCGTGGTGATTGTGAGGGGTTCTTGACCTTTTCTCGGCGGAGAGCCAAAAGGTACTCTAGTGCATTGCTCGTGGCTTGTGTGATCCTCATCTTATGTTGGTTGTGCGGCACCCTATTGAGGTTTTGGCATGTGATGCCAATTAGCGCGTGAACCTCCAAGTGAGTGAATCGCCACAACGAGGAGTAGCTTGCCGGCAAGCAAATGAACCTCGGTGAAAAATCATTGTGTCATCATTTGATTCCGAGGTAATTGGTCTTCATTGTTATTCATTCTTGTGATTGATTGGCTCCTTCCTCGACACGGCGGTATAACTATCTTGCTCTCTCTCTTTACATTACCGCAAACTAGTTATCAAGCTCTTTAGTGTAGCTAGTTGTGAGAGCTTGTTAGTTTGGTTAGTGTGGCTCTTTAGTTAGTCTTTGAGAGCACACTAACTTAGTGTAGTGCCATAGCTATTGTGTGGTTAGAGACAATAGAAACTAAAATTGTGGTAGGTGGCTTGCATTTTTAGTACGTTAGTGCAACACTTGCTTCGCCTCATAATTGTCTAACCGGTTTGTTAAGTGTTGTTGTAGAAATTTTCAATAGGCTATTCACCCCCTCTAGCCATTAGGACCTTTCAGCGGTGGCATGCTACGTTCTAGCATCGTTGCGGTGTCACTGCCCTAACGTCCCATCGCGGAAGCTTCTACAGCCTAGGGTGACCCCGAATTGAGAGAGAGAGGCTGGGCAGAGCGAGATCGAGGGAGGACGGCCATGCGTGAGAATGCATCCGACGACCATGGCGGCTGTCGCGTAGAGATTTGGCCCGAGGGGCATCTACCTTGGATAAGCAGCGACGCAATCTGGTGGAGAGGGTGGAGAAGACCTTGGCGCAACTGGAGTGGAGGGGAATCGGACAATGGCGAGACGACGGTGGCAAATTTAGCGGGCGGAACTCGTCGACGTCAATGGTGGGGCTCTAGAACAAGGCAGAGAGGAAGAGAAGAGCAGAGCAGCGCATCGCTACTCCTCATTCTTGCCTGCATGGGGCGAGGTGGCAAGCCACACGCACGCTGCCGCAGGCGAGAGCCAACGCTCTGCCTCGCGCCCAGGCCGCCGTGAGCGAGCGCCGCTACGCCTCACGCGCACGCCGCCACGGGCACACACTCGGACATCACTGCCCCGTCGCTCACGGCCATTGCTACCGTACCACCGCCTCCACTTGGTCGTGCAGATGCTCTAGGCCGCTGTCGCTCACATGCGCAGGTGCGGGGCGGGCCTCTGCCGTCCATCAATTGCGCGGCCACCACATAGCCACCGTTCGCCGCCTCTGCTGCCGCCATACGGCCGCGTGACCATGCCACAGACCCGCTCTCACAGGTACACCCAGGCTCGGGCCAGCTCATCGGCCACGCCACACCGTCGACCCGCTCCCACTGCCGGAGTAGTCGTCGGTGACCTCCCTGTTTTGTGACCGAACCGCAGCAGCGTGCTGCAGGCTCACCACCTGCCACCGTGGCATGGGCACAGCATCTAGGTGCCACTGTGGTATGGCCACATTTGATGTTGGCACCGCGTGGCGGATTTTGGACTGTTGGTGTGTGACAGGAGAAGATTAGGGACTGAGATGGTCGCTTTTTTAGTTCGAGGACCCATATAGGAACGCCTGAAAAGTTTGAGGACACAGGGTGTATTTTACTCATGTATTTTTATAACACAAAATATGATGTCCCTATCACCACACAAAATTTGAAACTAAAACACAATTTATACATAGAGAAATAAAAAAGAAAATTTTTAAGGTGTAAATTGGATCATCTTAAATAGTTGGAGTAAATAATTGAACTAAATGTTAGTTTAGGGGTTACATGGACATAGGCCACAACTCCTAACAAACTAAGATCTACCCATTCAGTCTTACACCACGTTGACAGGATGAGAAAACAAAGGCCAAAAAAGAAGAGAAAGGTGAGCTTACGAGGACAATCACACATGATGGCGTTGATTACCCACTCCACCATACACAACCAAATCATGAGTCATCCTACATGATGAGTGGCGACACGACAGGTAAGGTCTTGGTCACCAAAAAGCGCCGTTCTCTTTCCCTTCATATCTTCTTGTTACAAACCCACATCAAACTTAACCTCTTTTTTTAACCAGCAAAAGCTACTTCTATTTTATTTATGTTAAGTAATGGGTTGCTCAAACTTGATGTGTGGTTGCACAGTTCATTTCCCTATTGTATACAGTCTACAGGTGTCGAGTACATGTTTTTATATCATACCACACTAGATATTTGGAATACGTGACTATCACTAAGTTTGCATTAATTGAAATTAATTTTATGGTGGATCAATTGAAATAATTTAAGTTTGCATTATTGTAAATGCGGTCAAAATTTGAGAAGTTTGATTTAGGAAAAAATGACATAAAACAAAGGATGATATACTCTTTAAAATAAAGGAGGATATGGATTAAGTGACAAACCGAGCCCCTCACAAGAATGTTAGGTTCAGAATCAATAATAGGAAATTTCAACCTTATTCTAGAGAGAATCTAGCTAAAGCTATGATTTTTTAGTATAAATAGCATATGCACCTTTTCCTTCTTGAACGTAAGGCTCAACAAAACTATTCCTATATCACAGGACATGTATGACATATGAGGGCGTATGCAATGTTGAGAAATAGTGAAAAATATGGATTTTTTTTAAAGTCAACAAATTTAAGTACAAACTATTGTTTTACCTTACTTTAAATGCATTTGGATAAGTGGAGAGGTGAGTTGAAGCATTAACATAGAGAGGGTAATAGGAACGAGGGTATTGAAGTTTGGAGGTAGGAGTGTATTTGTTTTTGTAGGAATGTGAGGTTTGGTGAGACAGGAAATGAGAGTTTAGTGCCTGTTTAGTTTCTAAAATTTTGCAAAATTTTTCAAGATTTCTCGTCACATCGAATCTTTGGACGCATGCATGAAGCATTAAATATAAATAAAAAATAAAACTAATTACACAGTTTAGACGAAATTCACGAGACGAATCTTTTAAGCCTAATTAGACTATGATTGGATACTAATTGCCAAATAACAACGAAAGTGCTACAATACCATTTTTCAAAAAATTTCGCCAACTAAACAAGGTCTTAGAGGGCCAACTGACATTGGGGAGGAATAGTAGGGCGCGTTTGGTTTCTCAGTGGCGCTTGCCTCACCCCGCCGGCACGGACTCCAAAAAAACTCGCCCAGCTGAGCGAGCCTGATGCGCTCTCCGACTGTGGCATAGCTTGCACGGGAACCGAGATAACCAGCAAGGGAACCAAACGCATTCACTGGCTCAGCATCGTCGCTCAGCGAGGCTAGGCGAGCCTGAGCAGAAGAACCAAACGTGCCCGTAATTGAGTGGGAATCGTGTTTGAAAATGGATATATCCTCACCATTCATTATGATTTGCAATATAAATTTCTACCCAAAAGTCTTCACACCAAACTAAAGATGTCAATTGCCTCTTCAACTTTCCTTCTTATTTCTCTACACGAACTAAACAGAGTACTGCAACTAAAAGTTAAATCCTCATTTTAATTTCTACTAGTAATTCCCGTACCCGCAGCCGATGTAATTCCCTCCCAACACGCCAGGAGGAACCGTGGAATTTTGTGTGGACGCGAAGCAAATATTTTGGAACCAAGGCGTCATTTTTTTTGAAACAATGGCATAAGCTCTGCCTTTCAATTAAGACGAATGAAGTTTATATACCAGCAAAGGTAACCAAGCGTGGTGCCAAACACCACGAAAGGTTAGCCCACCCACGCAACACGGCAGAGTACATACTACCATGAGTCATCGTTGCCGAGCGTGGTTGCAAAGCAGCCATCAGCTCCGACTTCTCATGGCAAAACACCGACGACCCATCCTAAGATGTCAGACCAACAGGCCCGAAGCAGGAGGCTGCAACAGGTCATCGTTGGCGAGCTCAACGGCTCCGCGAAGAGTAGCTCCGACTTCCTGCCTTGATCCCACGCCCCGCCCGCGGCGATTGCCGAGCCTCTAAAGCTGAAACCCAGCCGTCGGAGAAGGAGGGTTCGACCCGCGTCATCGTTGCCGAGCTACATCCCCTGATGCAGCAGCTCCGACTTCCCGATGCAGAACTCGCCGTCTCGCGTCAACCGGGCGCCGAAGAGGCAGAGGACAACCGCCGAAGGAGACATCACAGCCGAGACGAATTTCCACAACGACGCCTTCAGGAAGGGTACGACGCAGATAGCGCCGCCGTCGCTTGTCCAGGAATGGATCGGGTTTCCACACGTGGAAGACATGGCTAGGGGCACAAGAACACGACGCCCCCAACAAGAAAAACGCCGCCCACAGGCGTCGCCGTCGCCAAGGCTTTCGCCCGAGGTGCCCCTAGCACAAACGTCGAGCCAAGAAGCCGTACCGTAGCCTGTCGCCACCGTCGTCGTCACCGCCATCCCGCAGAAGCCCCTCTAGAGGGGCTTCGACGCGCCGACTGCTCACAGCAGCCGCACAACTGCGTCGGCCGCCACCCCCTCCGACCGAGCAACATGCAGAGGTGGACTTACCATGCCACGCGCGTCACCCTGCCGCACGCCGAAGCCGTCGCCAGCTGTCGTTGCCGCCACAAGCACCCGTCGTCGATGCTGCCGACCTCCGCCAGCCACCGACAGGCGCATGCCCCACCTCGGGTGCCGCCACCTGCCCTGGGGGCACCGGATCTGGCCATCAGGGCGCCAGACCCAGTGACCCCGGCTGGCGCCGCCACGTCCACGGCAAGGCCGAGGAGGAAAGGGGGAAGCGGAGGAGGAAGAAAGGCCCCCCCGCCACCGCCCGGTGCCTGCACGGGCGCTGGCCAGCGCTGCAGCCGTAGCAGGCGGCCCCGTCGAGCCCCACGCGGCTCGTGCGAGGGCACGCCCTGCCGCCTCGCAACTGCGCACGCCGCCACCAAGCGCGAGGAAGAGGAAGAGACTCGGCCCTAGGCGGCGCAGCCGCCACCACGGGCGCTGAACCCGCGGATCCGCGGCGTCTTGGACAGGAGCTGCCGCCACCGTCGCCCAGCGCCCGCCCAGGCGCAGCCCGCCGTAGATCCACGCGAATCCGGCCGTTGGACCGCCGGATCCGAACGCCGAAGCAAGGAGGCTGCCCCAGATAGGCGCTGGAGACGCCGGCGCCACCACCTGCCCCAGCGACCACGCCGAACCCCAGGACACGAGCTCGTCCCCGATCGTCGCAGCTTCCACCGCGAAGAAGAGCCTCGCCGCCGCCCTCACTGCAAGCTGCACGGCCATGCCGACGGCCTGCTCCGGCGACGGCGCGGCTGGAGAGAAGGAGGAAAAGAAGAGAGGCGGCTAGAGTTTAGGTCGCCTCCCGTGTGGCCTGCGTGGGGGCTGGGGTCTGTCTCCTCGATTGGTCTTGTGTTTCCTAAGGCGTCATTTTTCAAAAAAGAAAAAAAGAAAAAAGAAAAAGAAACTCTCCAAGGCGTCAGTCAAAGCGAAATGCCTCGTCCTGTACACTCCCGTCTTGGCGCATCATCATGTCATGTGGCAGCAGCATGGGCAGGTAACGCCGCCGCCTCAGCTGAATCCTCCCTCGTAGATTCGTAATCCCCTCCCCTCCCCCAATCCCAGCCCGACACCCACGTCCACGGCGGAATCCCATTCCGATCCCTCGCTCCCCGCCTCCCCTCTCCCTCGCCGTAGGGGCCGGGGGGCTAGGGTTCGTCGCGTCACCGCCGGCCTCCTCCGACGCGGCACCGGCCCCCCCGTGCCGCGTACCGGGCCCGGACGGATGCTATGCTGCTGAGCTGCAGGTCCCTCTCCACCTGGGTGCGCCGCCTCGTCGCTTGCATGGGGTGCGTCGTGCGCGCGTGCGCCCCGCCTCCCTCCCTTCCCATCCCATCCTCTCGTGATTCTTCGGTACATACACGTCACGGTGTAGTGGCCGCCGTGAGGCTCGTGGGGAGTTTTAGGATCCCCGCGTGCGATGCGATAGCGAGGTTCTCAAATTTCTATGCTTCTGTTCAGGGCACATATATGCTTGCTGCTCCCTGATTCAGATTGTTGGGCTCGTGCTGTTCTCGTGCCTACCAATGATTCTGATTGGTAGGCTGGTTTGGTTTATCCATTTCTCACTTCTCCTGTTCAGCCAGTTGATTCCGTCGCGTTAGGTGCAGTATCTTACTGTTGTTTAATCTGCCTGGTCTATTTCCAGTATAAAAGAGAGGCATTTTAGTCTGACTTTGGTACTGGGCCTCTGTATGGAAATATTCAGTCTCTCGCTGCTGAGTTCACGGAGTGATAGTTGTTTGGTAGTTTACTGCAACCATCTATCGTGTCACAAATGGTCATAACTTTGGCCTTTTTCTCTTTTGTATGTATGTAGTACAAGAATAGAGTACATCATAGCTTATCTGGGCTCTCGAACACTGGTGCTAATCAATCACTGGCCGATCCTGGTTTGCTACAGAGCAGAGGTTGCTTTGGATGCTGTGCTAAGCCAACTCCAATAACAGCAGTAGACGAGCCTTCCAAACGGTTGAGGATCCAGGGGCGCTCGGTAAGGAAGGCTAGCCTGCCGGAGGACTTTTGGAGCACGAGTGCTCATGAGATGGAGAACAGCGGGATCCAATCGCAGAGGAGCATGTCTTCGATCAGCACGGTCGCTCAGTCCAGCGATCAGCATGTGGCGGGAAGTAGCAGCAACCCGAATGAGTTTGTGAATCAAGGTGAATTCATTCGTTTGATTTCCTCTTTGCCTTATTGATCCATCCTGTTACTGTCAAATAGTTCAAGTGTCTGACTGATTGTTAGAGCTCCATCATCCATGTGAATGGAAACCAAGTTTGAATGTCCAATGTTTGTGCTCTTCAATATATAGTGGTTGAGGTTCTAACTTCTCAGTAAAAGCTACAAACTATGATTGAAAAAGGTCTTTGCTTTATGTTCTAATCCTTATCTGTCTCAAAGTTGACATTGGATGATTCTGCATATCAATTTGTGGAAAGCCAATGACGTAAACCAGCAAAAGCCTCTATCTTGTTGAAGTACACTTCTCTGTTCTAGATGGCTTAATGTTCAAATCCTGATCAGTTTCAAATTTGACGTGAGATGATTCTCAGGTTCTGCAAACGCATCTGTGGGAATATGGTTATGTAAATCAGCAATAACATCTATGGAGTCAGCATTATACACTTATAATAATACTTTATAGAGAGCTTACTGATAGTAAATTCACAACTACAGTGATTTGGCAAGATTCCTTAAAAATATTGATGACTAAACTACTTTGTAGCGTTTTCTTTTCCAAAAAAGAAGAGGGAACCCTACTTTGTAGCATGCCCAGTTGTTACTAAGAAGTGAATGTTTTCCATTTATTTTTGTTCTTTGTTGATCTTTTCTGAATTTTCATACTGCCTATTTTTCAGGTCTTATGCTCTGGAACCAGACCAGACAACAGTGGGTTGGAAGCAAAAAACAGCATTCTAGATCTCAACAGCCTCGAGAACCAAAATTAAGGTGAATATTTTGTGATTTTCTTCCATCACACCTTAACGAGTGGGTTCCCTTGAGTTTCCTATTGCGAACCAAAATAACATTATGTTATTTGATAATTCTTTATAGCTTGTAACAGTGTTTTAAAGGCGTCGCCTAGGCGTCCAGGCGTACCCAGCTCGCCTTGGGAAACAGTGGCGCCTTGTCGCCTAGGCGCCGCCTAGGCGTCCAGGCGTACCAAGCACTCGCCTAGACGCCTAGCCGCCTTTAAAACATGGGCTTGTAAGAAAAACTGTCACGGTGCTTGTTTCAGTGAAGTAGGTGCATCAGTGTTCCAAAAACAGATTAGATTTCCTCCATAATCTGCAATTTTCTTTTAATGGTGTACAGTTGGAACACAACGTATGAGAGCCTGCTAGGAAGCAATAAGCCATTCTCCCAACCGATACCTCTTGGTGTAAGATCCCATGCTTTATTACTTGTCTTGTTTGCCTCGAAACTTTCTTAAGCTGAACTTATACTTGCAGGAAATGGTAGATTTGCTTGTGGACGCTTGGGAGCAAGAAGGACTTTATGATTAGGCCTGTGGAGTCCATTGTTTTACTCAGATTAATCGCTTAAATGTATTTGGAACTTTAGATGTGCAGAAGCTCTAGGTTCTTGAAAGCGATACATTTCGTGAGCACAATGGTGTACCCTGAATATCATATCATGAAACATGGCAGCGTCCTTATGTTAAGCAATTGTAATATATTATTCCCGTCAAGCTTATGAGAACATTAGATATTATACGTGGTGTTTTTATATGAAAACTTGATTTGGGTGATCTAGGCAACTGGATTAAAACAAAACGAAAAAATGGGCATGCCTTGGTGCAAGTGCAATCTGCAATGAGAAATGAAATTAATGAGAAACAAAAGAAATGTGAAGTTATTGCCCACTTTGTGAAGCAAATGCCGGTTACGGCCATGCTGGTTGATGAAAGCAGGTTGACGCGCCTTCCTTTTATTTTAAGTTTTTTTTATTATTTTCGAGGAAAAGTTAGTTCAGTACAAAGGGTAAAAAAGAAACTCCCCTGATTACATTGCACGTAGCAGCATTGCCAGCATAGCTACAATTACTAAAATGTGAGACGCCAACTATTCGGACAGACTCGAGCGCTCAAGCGGAACAAAACAGCATATAAATTTTAAAGGTGATCCATTTGAGTACAACTCAGGATCTTATGGCACTGATAACTCGGATGGAAAAGATATAAACATGATCGCATGGTTTAGATGCATATTTATACATGAGCTGTGCTCAAGTGGCTGTAAACATTTCGCTCGCTCGGATATGGGGTGATGCTACTAAGTTAGCTGAATCCACAGCATACAGAACTGAAATAGTCACCATTAAGGAAACATAAATTAAGGAGCATGGAAGATACGGCTGGTGAGGCACTGATTCTGTCCCAACAAATCACATCACATCAAAGAGTATTGAGTTTAGATGGTCACAGCACGTCAATGAATTTGAAGTTCAAGCACTCAAGGTATGTCTTTATACCAAACAAATATAACTACTTGAAGTTCAAACACTCAAGGTATGTCTTTATACCAAACAAATATAACTACGAAAGACTGTAACCTTCAAACAAAATGCTAGGAGGACAAGAATATGTTGCCCTGACCCTGATTGAACTGCTGCTCACGGACCTGAGAAGTCAAGCTTGTGACAAGGATCAAACCATTGGCCTCCATCAGTCAACAGCTTAGGTTCCTGCCAGTAGAGATGTGACTGGTCCTTCAAATTATCATTCAAGAAACTTGCTTCTAGTGGTGTAGTATCATTTAAGAAACTTGCTTCTGGTGGTGTAGTATAGAAACTTGCTTCTGGTGGTGTAGTAAAGAAACTTGCTTCTGGTGGTGTATCAGGGATCCCAGGATCAGAAAAACTAGCAAATGGATAACACTGGCCGAGATTGAAAACAGCATCTGAACCTATAAACAAAAAAAGTAAGCCTTGCATAGCAAATTCATGATATTGTGATGATAGAAAGCATTTAAGCACACTTATACCTGAAGATAAGTTTGAAGCTTGAATTTTAGTAATCGGACAGCCCTCATGTTCAGAGTTACCAAAGACCGAAGAAGAATGCATCATAGGGAATACCATTGGAATCGGTATTTCAAAAGATCTTCCAGACTTTGTGGGGTCATCAAGTATATCACTGTTGTGAACGTTTGCACCCAGCATACCAGTGGTTTGTGACGAGATGGATTCTGGAGATTGAATGATCTGTTGTTCCATAGAAGCCGAAGGACATTGAAGCAACCAGTCATTACTTAGGGTAAAGCTGGAACTTTGGAATGAAGGGAGCTCGACTGGATAGCCACTGGCAATGTCACTACCAAGAGGCAGCGACTGACTCTTTGTCAATACATAGTTCAAATCAGTGGAACAAAAGGTTTTCTCAGTCTCATCAGGAATTTGCAGACTAACAGTAGATGCATAGCGTTTCAAAGGTTTTGTTGGAATCACAGGATCCTTCTCGTAGTCAAGGTGCTGAAATGTCATTACCTCATCTATAAGATCATGCATGTCAACAACTTTTTCTTTTGCATACTCATTTAACTGTTTCTTGCCATGTGAAACTCCAGGAGTTTCACAGTTCATGTCTTGATGCGGATGTGTAACCTGAGAAAGCATATATTCTGGATAGATAGGCAAACCATGTCTTTGATTCCTCTTCAATCTGGTATTCCAATAGTTTTTAATTTCATTATCTGTGCGACCAGGCAACTGAAATAAACACAATACATTAGTGTCTAAAAAGGCCCAATTGAATTAGTAAAAATGATTTTCAAATTTAAGAAACAATTACTGTGAGAAGATTAAAAAAAAGATTTTAACAAGAAATGCCTTCAAAAAACAAACAATAGAAACAATACAAATGAAATCAGAGCAGTCAAAAGTAGCATCAAAATTCAACATCTACTACCCATAACTAGCCATAGAATAGTTATATAAAGTAACTATAGTCCACGTTTAACTACAATCAACATCTACTACCATACAATCATACATGCAACATCAACAGTTCCCCTTCCATTACTCATCAACTAATGCATACTAGGGCAGCTTCAGTGCTGGAACGAACCGTCAATTCCACATGAGACGAACAGATGTTTTGTTCAATAGCCCCAGTGCATCATCCGATTAGTGGGAACCGCATACATACACAATAAAATAAATTCTCTCTTCCTCACGTGGCTCCGTCTGCACCTTGACGCTCTCATACTCTCATCGAATCCCATTCTTCCTCTACCCGCTTGTCCAGTCACAAACCCAATCAATTGACGTGCTTTGGAGAGCCATGGTCGACTCCCGTGCGGCACTCAAGTGGCCCACGCTCATGCTCCTGCTGGGCAGCGTGATGCTTGCCACGGCATCGGAGGGCACAGGCTGCACGCAATAGTGATGGCCCCTCCCGTGTGGTTGGCAAAGGCGATTGCAGCTCTGACATCAGCTCTTAGTGGGTCGGACTCGGGGCTGGAGAAGAAACTGAGGGAACAGCAGAAGAGGAGAAGCAGCATTTGTGCAGGTTTTGCTACTTCTTGTTCTTAACAATTTTTTGACCAATTTCTTACCCTCATCTAGATCTTATTTTGTTCATGAGGCGGTGGGTAGAACAGGCCCCAAGATCTTCGTGGTCACGCATATCCCCAACGTGTGATGGACACCTCTGAAAACAGTGACATCCTTCCCCAAAGCCAGGTACGGTGACCTCAAGTCTATCCCCTCAGTGCACTAAACCATAGGGAAATAACAGTGAGTGCTCATGGTGATTTTTTTTATTCCTAGCATCGAACAGTGTTGGGAGGTCAATTTCTGCCTGACAGCTGTAGTCAACTCGTCCAATGTGCAAAGTTCTGTTGTGCAGCCCATGGTTCAATTTTCAACAACACGGGAGCTGCTCTTAGAATCTTTACCTGATAGAGGCTCAATTTGTTAACACACACCCTTAGAAGGACAAGTAAACCAATAGGTGATATTTGACCACGCATATCAAGTTTGTAAGGCAACAGCTACCAAGGTCCGAGGCATGTGCCATGATCAAAATACACAGGAAAGATGAACATCAGCATCAAGTGTAGCATCCTGAAAAGCAACTGCAGCTACAATTGCACTGGCATTTTAAAGCTTACGTAAGGTAATATCTGGTAAGAGATCAAAACAACCTGAAAAGTACATGACCACCATGGAAGAGTTAAAATATATGATAACTACACATGCTCTACAGCATATGGGAATATCAGAGTAATAAGTAACCTATTAAAGGATAGTGCAGGGGGAAAAGGCAAACTTATAAATAGCAAACTATGAATTGTCTATGCAGAAATGCAAAGGTGAGAATAATGACTACAGAGCAGATGTTCCTAAAATGTGAAGGAAAATAAATAGAAATTGATGAAGCCATCTAGGAGCAGCAGAAAAGCAACAGGCCCAACATGATAGCCTATTATTACAAAGCAAGCTGGGTTAGACTAGAGATGGAACCCAACATTAGCTACCAGAAAAAGAAGTTCTCAATGCACTGTACCAATCCTGTCCACCTGTAAAATGCAGCCTCAAAAGTTGAAACTGCTTCTACATATATTGCTCAGTAGTCTCTGGATTAAAATTTCATATTATTTAAAGTTTTGCCAGTTTAACCATATCGATGACAACATTTTATCACATTGCTTGGCTTAACTTTCATAATATTCTGGCGCTCTATAGTACCCAATGAAATTACTTATATTGCTTCAGTTGGGTGGGTAGGGGCCCCAAATGCAGCTAATGTAATAAGGCAACCGAGAAATTGTTTCTTTGGTAAAATAGTGAAGCGAAAAATTCTTCATGATTCTATCATCAGCAAGAGGCATTAAAATAAGATGTCCATTACCTAATTTGATTTTGTTTAATAAAAGAATTTCATTCTCACGGCCACAATAACAAAAAAATGCCTGTGCTAGTTGCAAGATCAGAATTAGCACTTAAGTTCACTGTTTCATTAAAAAATAATTAAGTTCACCAATCCGATAATTATTACTTCCCTATGAGGCTAGGGCCAAGGCCTTAATGCTGTTACCTTTCTATAATTGATTGATAAATCTGTAATACAAACATAATAAGTGATCTTTTGAGCACATCGAAACAAATGGAACAAATAGAGCCTCTTTGGCAGGGCTCCGGTGGCTCCGGCTCCGGCCTGTTGGCCGCCCAGCGGCCCACACCCAGTTACTGTTCACCAGAGCCGTTTTTCTCTCTCCTCCTTTCCTCTCTCACTGACACAACCGGAGCCGGCGAAGCTCGTTTTTCTGGCTCCGCGGCTCTGGCTCCTGCAGGCACCTGTCGGCCGACACCCGGCTACAGTGAAGGAGCCGGAGCCAGTTTGCCATGAGCAATGAGCATGCAAAAGGAGAGAAGCATAAATGTCTACTGCTAGCATGTATGTTGTCTGAAACTCTGAATATGTTAGCATGTGGCAAATACATGCAATATTTGGGGGAAATCAACATAATTCTATGAGATGGATTCGCAGAGCAGATCGATTCCAGGATGCAGGGAGCACGTACCCACTCCACCAAAGCATGTCATTCCCGACCTTTCTATGAACTAATCTAAATGTTACCACGAGACAACAGAACCAACGCAGGAAGGAAGCAGGAAAACTGCAGGAGAACGGCGAGCGCAGCAACTCACATGCGAGGCCATCTTGGCCCACTTGTTGCCCCACATGATGTGGAACCTGATGATCTTGTCGACCTCCTCAGCGTCGAAGGGCCCCTTCTTGAGATCGGGCCTGAGGTGGTTGGCCCAGCGGAGGCGGCAGCTCTTGCCGCAGCGGTTGAGCCCGGCGTTCAGCTGCACCTCGTTCCAGTTCCCCTCGCCGTGCGCCTCGACGTAGCTCTTGAGACGCTTGTCCTCGTCGGGCGTCCAGGGGCCCTTCTTCAGCTCGGGCACGCCGTCGCCGCTGGGGATCTCGTAGTCCCCGTCGCTGTCGGTCTCGTCGTCTTCGTCGTCGCCGTCCTCATCGTCGGGCGAGACGTACCCCGCCTCGGCCTCATCGTCCAGCCCAGGGTTCTCTCCAACCAGCGCAGGGTTCTCGTCCACCTTCGCCACCTCCTCCACCTTCACCACCGTCATTTTGATCTTCGAAGGCAACTGGGTTGTCCTCCGAAAGCTGGAGCTCCTTTAATCTACTGCAAGCAATTAAGCGAACCCATCAGTAAATTAAGCGAACCGAACGAACTCATTAGTAAATTAAGCGAACCGATCTGCAGCAATTGCAGACACAACCCGATCTGCAGCAATTGCCTACCCGACCAATCCGATCTAATCCAATCAAGTAAAATATAGTACTAATCTGAACAGGGGAGTGAGAGTTTCGATCTAATCCAATCAAATAAAACTAGTACTAATCTGAACAGGGAGGTGAGAGTCTTGGTCCGGGCTAGAACAGTATACGATGTATAGTAGGCGGCGTTCGTCGGAGCAGATCAAACTCCGGTGTGCAGTGGAGGCCGTGGCGGGGAGGGGAGGCCCGTGGCGGAGGCGGAGAGGGTGAGAAGCCACAGAGATTGGTTTGGAGAGTACGGCGGCCGTGAGGTGGACTGCTCCCGTCTATAGTACGCTACGGAGTCCCACGCAGTCCAACACGGGCCGCGCTGTGCACGGGCCGCTGCCAAGTGAGTTTGATCCGATTTTTTAGGCCTCTTATTAGAGCAACTCTCAAAAATTTGTTGTATTTTTTCTCATTTATAAGAATAGAAACTTTGGTAAAAAAACTCTTTAAGAATCTCTTTAATTAAATCTCTAAATATAGATTTTCTCCGTTTTGAATTTCTCGCTACATAAAGATGGAGAGCGAGTAGAAAACTGTTGAAGTGTGGAGATATATATAGGAAGTGATTTTTACTCGAATAACTCTTCAAATCATAATTTAGAAAGTGAAATTAGAAAAACTCTTATAACTAATTCTTCACAAGGAGCTTAAAGGAGCCGGACCCGTTTGTGTAAAAAAAGGGTCGGAGCGAGAAAAAAATTCTTCTAATTCCTCCCCACAAAGATACTATAATTTATCATACAACCATCATTAAAACCGTTTTTACCAATTATTTTCCAAAACAGCTTCAGCTTACCCACGTAAACAATATGCCCTATGCTCCTCGGTACGTGAGCCAGCTTTTTTTTAGGGGAGTACGTGAGCTAGCTTTGTGTGCTCCCTCCGTCCCAAAAAATAATTTTAGAAATAAACCTAGACAAGGTCCAGATTCATTCCTCAAACAACGGTCTTTCTCGGGCCGAGGGAGTATAAGTGAGTGAAGCTGGGCCGTTCAGTGTTTGAATGGGCCAGAGGTAATTAGGACGGTGGGTTGCACGTACGTGGAGTGACGGAGACTTGTTCGCTTGTGTTTCTCATTCTTTTATTTTATTCACTTTTTAATTTCATTTTCCTTATCTATTTATATTATTTTTCTTATCCTTTATTTTTTATTTCTTCTTGTTTCTATTTTTTCTTTTTCCTTATCATTGTATTTTATTTTTTACCATTTTATTTACTTTTAAATTTTCTTCATTTTCTATTTTTCTTTCTTCTTGCTTCTATTTTTCCTTTACTTAATGTATTCTTGCTTTCTTCATTACTTTTATTTATTAAGTGACCTTCCCCAAAAAAATGATGTAACTATTTCTTCTATAATATAATAAGATAGTTCTCATAGCATTTTAGAGTATATTTTGAATTATCCCCTTCGGTCCAGTTTATATAGCATCTTTTGACATGCCATGAGTGTCCTAAATTCACTTTAAGAATTCATTTATTTTATATTATATTGTTTATAATTATAAATTTATGATTATTGAATAGTACATTTGGTTACAAATCTAATAGTATCAAGTTTTTATTACAATAATTAAACATTGTTAGCCAAATTATTGCTCAATGATTATAAAGCTTGATTCTTGACATAAGTGAAATGCCTTATAAATTGGACTAGAGGGAGTATGCTATATCATTATTGCAGTATTTAATGAGATGTTCCATGATGTATTGTGTTTTCTAAAAATATTCATGTTCCATACATGTTGTACTTTACAATGTTTGTATAATATCTATGAGATGTCCTATGTTGTTTTTTTGGTGGTTCACGTAGTATCAATGAGATGTTCCGTGATATATTCAAGATCATTTCTAAAGTAATCTTGACATATTCCATGATGATTTCTAGATTGTTTTTCATTGTATTCGTATCCACACATGATGTATTTTGCAATGTTTGTATAATACACATGATATGTTCGATGATGTTTTTTTAGTTATTCACATAAATTTGTTGGATGTTTCATAGTGTATTTTCTATTGTTCACACAGTACCAATGAGATGTTCTATATTTTGTACTTTATGTTGTTTGCATAGTATCCATGCATGTTATTCTCCTTTTTATGTTTTGTTTTCTAGATTATTTTATTTTATTTGTTTATTTATGGTTATTTATAAAGTGTATTTTATTGTTTATAATTTAATTTTGTGTTATTGATCCATGATATTCTGGTTATATTTAGTTGAACTTTCATAATATATGCGATTGTTCTTATAGTATTTATGAGGTGTATTCTAAATTTATCGGTGTGAAAAGTGACCAACAAGTAAATATTTATAGTTTTACCGTGCGTTGTGATCGGATGTGGCCTAGCACTCAATGACACAGGATTTATACTAGTTCAGGCAAAGTGCCCTACGTCTAGTTTCAATCGGTCGGTGACTTTATTCCTGAGCCTAGGTGCTCGAAGTTTACTGTGGGGTTACAAATGAGTACGAGATGAGAAGGGGGTGTTAGAGGCCCGATCGGACTCTAAACCAAGCGGCTGAGAGTGATGGATGCTATAACGTGCGCTAAGTATTGGATCGTATGCTCTGTGTAGCTGTTGAGTTCTAGAGCTATTGAGCTGTTCGAGTGCTCAGGTCGTCTAGAGTCAGAGAGCTTTTTAGGAGAGAGCTCATCACCTTTTATACTCGAAGGGGATGGCCTTCCAAGTTAAAAGAATGAATATATGTGCTACCTTGTCTTGTTGCCTACGTTGTCGGGTACAAGACGGTCGTCGGCACCCACAATACTGTTTATGTCCAGTCGCATGTGGCAGACTCTACCGTGTTCGCCTAGTACGACAAACGTCGGCGCCTATAATACTGTTTGTGCTCTGACATGTCTGGAAGGTTGCATAGTGCCTATCTGGCATGGCCTGGTGGCACTATCCTACAGGTGTGCAGGACATGGCAGGGTACGATCATCGATATTGCGGTTGACTTGAGCGTCTTACCTTATCTGCTCCGCCTGATCCCCTAGCCCTAACCGAGCGGGCGTCCCTGGTCGGTCGCTCCCAGTCGGCCCCGACCGTGTCGGTCGGGGAAGAGCAACAAGCAGAGGTTCGGCGTACCCCCGATCAGAAAAGGAGGTCAAAGTCGGACTGTGTCCCCACCTTGGCCAGGCCTTCCGGTCAAGGACCGGATCATTGTCCTAGCCTATCATTATGTATCTGGGCCAACCCAGGAGGCGCGCGTTGTCGCTGCGTCATTTGTTGGACCGAGTTTTTATGGGGAAGTGGGTCTATTAGGGACCCTGGGTTTATAAATCCGATAGGAGCCCCCGAGCCCCTCTGGGACTTCTGTGAAGGGGCTGTTTACACTTGTTTCACAAGCATACCCGGTGGGTGTAAGATTGTGGGTCGCCGTCGGATGACATAGAGCGCGAACCCGAGGCGTCGGGCGAGACAGAGCGTGAACTCAAGTGTCGGGCGTGGCCGATGGGTCGGGCGAGACGGTGCACGAATGCAAGTGTCGTGGACGACCGATGGGTCGGGCGTGATGGAGCGCGAACTCAAGTGTCGGGCGTGGCCGATGGGTTAGGAGAGACAGAGTGCCAACCCAAGTGTCGGGCGCGTCCAAGGGGTCAGGCGAGAAGGAGCGTCAACCCAAGTGTCGGGCGCGGCCGAGGGGTCAGGTGAGACGGAGCGCGAACCCAAGTGACGGGCGCCAACCTAGGTGTCGAGAGCGACGGAGCCTGCGGCCGAGAGATCGGGTGAGACGGAGCACCAACCCAAGTGATGGGCGCCAACCCAGGTGTCGGCGCGCAGCCGAGGGATCGGGCGAGATGGAGCACCAACCCAAGTGTCGAGCACCAACCTAGGTGTCAGGCATGGCCGAGGGATCAGGCAAGATGGAGCGCCAACCCAAGTGTCGGGCGCCAACCCAGGTGTCGGGCATGGTGGAGCCAGTGGCCGAGGGATCGGGCGAGACAGAGCGCTAACCCGAGCGTCAGGCGAGGCAGAGCCTGTGGCCAAGAGATCAGGCGAGACGGAGCGCCAACCCGGGTGTCGGGCGCGGCCGAGGGATCGGGCGAGACAGAGCGCCAACCCAAGTGTCGGGCACCAACCCGGTGTCGGGTGCAGCCAAGGGGTCGGGTGAGACATAGCGCGAACCTAAGGGTCAGGCGAGACGGAGTTGGGCGTATGTAACACCTCTAGTGTTACGAGCTCGTTTAGCACCGAGATTTAGGCCTAAAAAAATTTCTGAAGCGAATTTGTCAGATTTTTGATTTAAAACATACTTGAAGCGATAGGTGAATCATGCGTGACTCAGTTTTGTGGACTCGAATAAATACCCAAGTTAAATTACTCAGTGCGTAAAGATATTTAGGAATGTCCGATAACGATTCTAGCAAGTAAATGGCGAATGTCTTGTTCTGTTGGATTGAGCATGAAAAACATTTTTATAAACAAAAATATGATAGGACTAGCATATAGTACTTAAGTAGATTTCGAGTATGATTTTTGTTGCATTTAAAATATGGAGTAACAAACTTTAGTGCTTTAGCCGTGTTTAAAAATATATATAGTCGTCTTGGAAAATGAATATTTGAGAGCTAAAATGATATATAATGTGGGTACAAAAAATATGTCACCAGCAAGATATGCACATCGTGAATATGTTAGTATGTTTGTTTTGAGTATTGCTATGATGTTTGTTAGATTAAAAATTAGTTTGAAAAGGAACAAAAATGGAAAACCCGTTCGTAGTTTGTGTTGATAAATAATAGTCAATTTGGAAAGTAATTTTTTATAAAGTGACAATAATATAGAACGTGTGCTTGGGTTTTTAATAAAAATTAAAGTACAAGTCGAGTATACGAAGGCGCAACTTGGGTTTTGGAAAACAAATGCTGTTGCGTGCAACCGCTCGTTTTACCCATCCAGCCGCAGCCAGCAGAGCCACGCGACGTCCATGTGTTCAGCTGTCTATCGTGGTTTAGTTATTGACTAGCGAGTGGACTAATCCATAGTAGGGGCAGGATGTCTCCCTTCCCTGCTCTATCGCTAGCCAACATCGGTGACCCTGCTCGGACCCGCTGCTACGATTCATTGCATCGCGCCAAGTCTTTTTCTGTACACCAACCGGGCCACGTGCTCGTGGTCGCTGCCAGCTTCGTCGCATCATCACTGCTACACCATGAATGCCTCTGTCTGCCTCTGTGTGTCTCTACCCCCTTTTTTCCTCTTCTAGTCAAGCTATCCTTGAGCTCCGAAGCAGCGCCGCCCGCCCATCGCCCCTTCCCTTTTCCCCTCACGAGCGCGCGCATACCCCCGGTCCCACGTTGGACCCGCTGCTCCTTGGCGCACCCATGCCACAGCGCTCGGCCGGACCATGACCTGCCCACTGCCCCACAGCACGCCATGGCTGCACCCACTGTTGCCCTGCCCTCGTGTGTGCGTGTAGGCGTGCGTGAGCTCCTCGGCGTACACTGGTCCCACAACCCTGCAGCATTGTCCTACGTGATCCTAAGCTCGGCCGCCGCCGCTCGCCTCCTGCTCATCAAAGCCGCGCACGGCTTCGCCTCGCCTCGCTCCTCCATGCTCGCTATGGCCGCTTCCACCACCTCCATGACCCGCCCGACCTTCACCGTGTGCACCCATGCCGGGTCCACCGGTGCCCTAGAGCTTGCCCGCGCTGGGTCCGCCGATGTCGCGGCCGCCTTGGGGTCGCGGAGGGACCCGCACTAGAGCCAGCCGTCCCGTCATCGCCTTGGTGCACCTCCCCGCGCCGCCCTGCGATAGTACCGCCGCCGGCGAGCCGTCACATGGGCCAGCAGATTGCTTCCTCTGCTCTGTGCTCTGCATTGGGGAGAAAGTGAAGGTGAGGAACTATGAATAGGAATGAGTATAGGGTTCTAGGTGTAAAATACATGACTCATTTAAATAGTGCTCTGGATCTTGGGTTGAATAGAGAAAAGCATAGGGTCTTTTTTGCAAAATCGCTAGGCCACGCGTGGGCCGGCTTGCTGGGCCTGCCTTGTGCCGCCCTTGGGCCTGGTGCCGTGCGTCCCGCATGGGCCGGCCTGCTTCGGCTGGGCCACGCCGTTTGGGCCACAGCTGGCCTTGGGTCGCTGCCACGTGCGCGCCGGTGGGCCGCCAGCCTTGCTGGCTAGGCCATGTGCGCCTGGGCCTCTTGGCCGCCCAAGGTGGGCCGAGCTGGCCGAAGCTGGCCTAGGTGCCCTTTTCTTTTTCTAGTTTTTGTTTAAAATGGCTAAAACTTTTAAGATCCCTAATAAATCAAATAAAAATCATAAAATAGTAAATCTAGTTTTGTTGAACTCTACATAGATTGTACTACACTGTGAACATATAAAATCATATGCTTTAGTGCAAAATAATTGTCTTAAAAATTACTCTAGGGTTTGTTGTAAGTAATTAAAATAGTTCTTATGCTCCAAATGCTAGGAAACTTTTACACTAGCATAACCTTGCTATGTTTGTACTCTAGTAAGAATTTTATGTTCAGTAGGTACTAGATGTCTAGAGTATTAATTTAGCTTGTGAATACTAGTTTAATGCTTGAAATAAAATTAAAAGATAATAGAAATATAAAATGTATGTCCTTAGAATATTATTACTACAATAGCACTTTAGGACACTTATTAACTCCGTGGAATCATATAACTAAAAGCACTTGTTGGGAAATGACACCTTTCTTGACTATATTGACACATAGATTAGTACGTTAGTCCTTAGAGCTAGCTTGTTAGTTCGTAGTATGTACTCGGTTTTAAGAGTTGTTGTTGCCTTGTTAGTTAACTGTTGCATCATCTCTTCATCGCATTGCATATCATAATTGGAACGACGGTGGATCGATGGAATCATCTGGAGTATCAGAAAATATGGTGTCTCGATGATCGTGTCACCAAGATGGAATGCTAACTTTTGGTTATATTTTACCCAGGCAAGCCCCGATGCATAACCCCTACCTTTTCGCACTTCAAATTATATTTGTGCATTAAGGTTTAAGGAGTTGAATGAAACCCACTTGCATATATATATATATATATATATATATATATATATATATATATATATATATATATATATATATATCTTTATCTTATGAGTCTTACTAGTATGACCGGATCGTGTAGATTGCTATGCTACAGGACTCCGGTAGAAGTCGAGTGATTGCCTGTCACTCGCGAGAGATAGGAAATATATTACTGTATTATTATCACTTGGAATATATAAAATGGTGGAAAGAAAAAGGGAGACCGGGCAGGGATATGGTTTGGGTATTGGTGGGTGTAAGAGGTTGTGTCCTGTGGCCAACGGGACATAGCTTGGTTATACTATTTTCTCTGTCTGTGTCGATTAAGGACCGGCCATTGTAATAGATGCTAGGCAAGTCACAGACTTATTATCCCAAGTACATACATGGGTATGGGCGCATGGAAGACTTGTTACTCTTTTGTCATGGGTTCCGGCTCTTTCCGGACCGACTGTTAGAGTGGTTTTTTGGTGGAGGTCCTTGCACTGCACTGAGTCCGGGACTCAGGAGCAAGGCCTGGAGTCCTAGTTTGGACGGGGACCTAGACCCCATGATAGGAGGGTTGTGGGTTGGTCCTACTTGTGCCTGGAGTACAAGCAGGGCGTGTGTTTTTGGGGTACCCAGCTAGGCACATTGATTCACTAATCGTCGAGCAATCCGGTATGGCTTGTCTAAACTCTAGCACCGTAGTAAGAACTAGAAGATGAAAGATGGTAAAAGGAAATCTAATTGCTTACCACCTGCTTGAAAGTAGCACACGTGCTTACATATATTGGTTGGTTAATAAACTAATGCGATTGCTAATAAAAATCGAATATAAAAACACACGCTTAGTAATGCTTCCTACAGATGCAATAAACCCACAAGCCAGATAGCCTCGCATATCCTTGGAGTCTTTTTTTCCTTCTATCGGGTAAGTCTTGCTGAGTATAATTGAGTACTCAGGGTTTTATTTCCCCCTATTGCAAGTGACAGGCGGATTCTAGAGCCAACTCTTGTGTGTGGATACCTCCTGGTGGGCTCAGTGAGGATTCCTTTAAGCTGCGATCATAATCTTATTTATAACTCTCACTAAATATTGTTTTTTTATAAACAGAAGTTTTATAATCTGTTGTCATAGTTTATATATCAATGCTCATCATGACATGAATAGATGTTTATTTTCGATGTAACTCTATTCACATGTTTATATTCCGCTGTTAAATTAAATTGTTAAAAACTCTAACAACATGTTCATATTCTACTATTATAAATGATAAATATTATACTCTGATGTTACATGGAAAGTGATGTAAGAAATGGAATAATGATGTAAGCTTTATTCTCTTATTTGTGATTCTGATGGAAAAATGTGGATTTTTGGGTTCTCTCTTGGGGTGTGCCCGACAGAACCATGTAATTTGGTGTCCTCTCTTGGGTACTTAGTGTCTAATGGAAGACAAGTACTCCTAGGAGGCATTAGATTAGGCAGTTCTACCATAGGTGATATCAGAGCATAAATAAGGAAATAAAGCTTTGAAAACCTTTTTCTAAAATAAAATTTGACAACAAATTCTTTTCAAAGAATATGACGTTTGTATGCGAAGTTATATAAGTAGCCCTGTTACTATGGTTATGTATCCAGGATAGATGGCACTCTGCTGACTTAGGTAGGCTTAATCAATTTTTCTGCAGGTACACTAACCCCGAGCATAGTCCGATAGTATCGACTAGCTACAGGGAGAGAACGATGTACCAAAAATCTAAGAATGCTTGCCCTATATATTGACAATAGTGGAAGGACTTATAGGACGTGCATTCATGCATATCCTGGTTGTGCATTGTAGTGCCGTATTGCTTGCAGATGCACTATACATAGGTGTCTCGCGTGTCATATTGTGCAAGACTGATTCATTCCTATTCTAGAGTTATTTCTGCACTGTGGCTTCGTGCTCCGTGTTCGCCTGTGGTTCACGCCTGCCGCGACCCTTGTCTCCCCATACTCTTTTCTACGCTCTAGTCGGACACTTGCCCTATAGATGTACTAGTCAATAATGGCCTCGAACAACGCTCACCTTGAACGCGCAGAATTTTTGGTCGATTCATTCGTAGTGATCCCATGCAGGAACCTTGGTGGACTGTGTCAGGACCACTGACCGCTCTGCCTTTATAAGTAGGGCCTAGCTTAGCTATTGGTACCACCACTCGGTGCACCTTAGCTCGTTTAGCTTTTCTTTGAGCAAGCTTTTCGCTCAGTCCATCCTCACAACCACCACTTGTAATGGCAGGAGCCTAGGTTAGTAGTTACTACCTGAACATTGAGGGTTTTCCCAGAATCCTACATGCCACCCTGCAAAAGCTCGGAGTCAAAGATCATCCCAATTATGAGGGCCATGAGTATGAGAAGCATGTCACCGAGCGGTGTGGTTACTGTCTACATTGGGAAGAGTGAAGAGTTCACCGACCTCACTAAAGCCTGGAATGTGATTGCAACTGGGTTTTGCTTCATCGACACCTACTAGGTTGTGGCCCACAAAGCCTTGCGGTACCTTTGCTAGATCTATAAAGAGCCCATTGCCTGTACCCCCATGAGGTTCTTTCCACCTTTGAAAAAGAATCGACGTGCATGGAGGGCTCGCATGGACGCTTTGCAAGGATGGGATACGCAAGAAGATAGTCCAACCATGGTGCACTTGACCACGTACCTGCTTGCTCTTGATGAGCAATATGACCATCAAGCCTCAGAGCTGAGGAAGTGCCTCTAGCGAGCTAAGGAAGCCGAGATCTTCTCTAGGATGCTCCAGGTGCAGCTCACAGAAGCGCATGCCAGTGCGGCAGCCACTGAGAGTCAAGAGACAACCATGTCGGAAGCTCTAAAGGAGGCTGAAGATCGGCATGTCCATCAGTCGGGTGAGGCCTACCTTATCACCAGGGCCAAGTGGAGGATGCTGGCTATAGAACGGCATGATCCCTTGATCATGGAGGGGATCCCTATCCACCCGCCAGAAAGAAGGAGAATCGGTGTTGCAGTGCCGCCAGCACCTCCACCTTCGGAAGTGTCAGAAGTAGAGCCCTTGATTCCTCTCACTTAGCTTTTGCCCAGAGGGGAGGTAGATCCATAGCCAGGGTGGTAGAAAAATCCACTATGCCCAGGAATGAAGATGCGTGGTCCAGAGTAGATTAGTTGCCTTGGGATGTTATACCCGTAGTAGTAATGCTTTTCGTCGCTGTTCTCCAGTATTGTACTCTTGCCATTATTTTTCATCCATAGTGTTGAGGTAGTCCGACCGTAGGGAAGGTGAAGGATGTGTCATGAATGGGAGACTAAGTGCCTATATGATGTACCCATATAAGACCATTGGAATGTGCATTTTGTTTAGTTCGCGGTGTTTATTGCATCCATCTACCCTTAAGTTCATTTGACATGCTTACGATTTTCAAGGATGATGTTAAGAGGGTTACAAGAGAAGTTGCCATTTAGATACCAGTAGACCAGCCATGATTGGATGACATAGGACACTGTATCGACTAATTGTGGATGTCCCAGCAGAACACTTGAATCTCTTTAAATCCAATCCGTTGTTGGATTTGAATTCCTTGTTGTGAAAGGAACCCTTGTTTGAATCTTCTCTTGCAATACCCCTCTTACTCTATGGTCTATGACCCCATCGCCTTCATTGTGTATAAGTTAGTAGTAGTTGCCTAGTTAATAGCTTATGGTGCCACGACGAAACTGAGGGCCCCCTGTGGAACAGCTGCCACATGGTGACGCTACACGACACGTGCTGGTATCGAGGTTGTTGACCAAGTACCTTTACCAAGTTACACTGCCATACCGCTTTTGATATAAAATATTCCTTGGAAATATTCAGGTGTTCAAATGGGAAATCCACAATGGGTTGATGAAATAGTGTTCTCTCAAAGCAAACAAGAGGATGTGGTTTTGGATGAAGCATGTATGTGGCGAGCTCAGTTCATACAAAGGTTGGTGCATATTGTGGACAAGGAAGGGAAGGAAAGAAGAACACTAGGGAAAGAGTTAGCCGTGGGTAGTCAGGAGTGATTGTAAAAACCTGAGTGGACGTCATGTCCCAAGTCCTGTGTCTAGCCTAACCATGCTACACTTGCTATGTTATTTTGCTACGTGCCTTGCGAACGCCGTCTGTGTTGGGTCCATTAGCACCCCATTCTCGCATGGCCGTGGCATTGTGCCGCACTCGCCGTCCTCGTGCACTGTGCGTTTCTCCTTTTCCTAGCATCCGGTCAGCTCTCGACCCCACGCCCTCATCCTTGTACCAAACCCCCCTTCCCCCTCCCTTCTTTATTCTTTTGGGGACACAACCGCCCGCACGCCTCCCTCGATGAGCACACCCTCTTATCTCCCCTCCTTTATTTTCCCTCTACTCGCTGGCGTAGGGAGCGCACCATGGCCATGTTTATCCCCACAACATGACTCATCTGTGTATACCATCCACGCCCTCTCCACTTCTGGTGTGTTGTGTTCCACCCCTGTTCGCCACTATAAGATACCCTTGGTCCTTGCTCTCTTTTTTCATCCCCATTCCCCTCGCATTCGGAGCAGAGCTACGATATCTAGTCATCGTTCATGGAACTAGGTTCGTCAGTAGGAGGTGATGGTGTAATTTGAGAAGAAAGGATCAGGTTTTCGAAGAAGTTCATGTTCCCTTTGGTTAGTTGGTCTTAGGGTTCATGATGTTTGACTTCTCAGTCTCCTATTTCTGAATCTATTGGTTATACGTCATGTTTTGGATACTCATTATCTTGTTGTTTTTCCATTGCCCTCGTCTATCTTGACTTCTGGATTAAGTCTCCATTGTATTAGGTTGCTCTTAACCATGTATCTCTGAATTCCTATGTGGTTTAGCATTCGAAGTCGTGTAATCTTTCGTGTAATCTCTGATCTATGAAATGTAATCGCATTTTCCCCTCTTCTAGTTCTTGCTTCGAATCTTGGGACAAGATTCTTTTTAAGGGGGGTTGGTTGTAACACCTCTGGTGTTACGAGCTCGTTTAGCACCGAGATTTAGGCCTAAGAAAAATTTCCAAAGCGAGTTTCTTGGATTTTTTTATTTAAAACATACTTAAAGCGATAGGTGAATCCTGTGTGACTTAGTTTTGTGGACTCGAATAAACGCCCAAGTTAAATTACTCAGTGTGTAAAGATATTTAGGAATGTCCGATAACGATTCTAGTGAGTAAATGGCGAATGGCTTGTTCTATTGGATTGATTATGAAAAACAATTTTTATAAACAAAAATACGATACGACTAGTATATAGTACTTAAGTAAATTCAGAGTATGATTTTTGTTGCATTTAAAATATCGAGTAACAAACTTTAGCGCTTTAGCCGTGTTTGAAAATATATATAGTCGGCTTGGAAAATGAATATTTGAGAGCTAAAATGATATATAATGTGGGTAGAAAAATTATGTCACCAGCAAGATATGCACATCGTGAATATGTTAGTATGTTTGTTTCGTGTATTGCTGTGATGTTTGTTAGTTTGAAAAGGAACGAAAATAGAAAACTCGTTCGTAGTTTGTGTCGATAAATAATAGTCAATTTGAAAAGTGATTTTTATAAAGCGATAATAATATAGAACGTGTGTTTGGGGTTTTAATAAAAATTAAAGTACATGTCGAGTAGATGAAGGCGCAACTTGGGTTTTGGAAAACAAATGCTGTTGCGCGTTCGCAGCCGCTCGTTTTACCCATTCTGCCGCAGCCAGCAGAGCCACACGACGTCCATGTGTTCAGCTATCTGTCGTGGTTTAGTTATTGACTAGCGAGCGGGCTGATCCACAGCAGGGGTGGGACGTCTCCCTACCCTGCTCTGTCGCTAGCCGACACCGGTGACACCGCTCGGACCCACTGCTACGATTCATTGCATCGCGCCAAGTCTTTTTCTGTTCACCAACCGGGCCACGTGCTCCTGGTCGCTGCTAGCTTCGTCGCATCATCTCTACTACACCATGAATGCCTCTGTCTACCTCTACGTGTCTCTGCCCCCTTTTTCCCTCTTCCACTTGAGCTATCCTTGAGCTCCGAAGCAGCATCACCCGCCCGTCGCCCCTTCCCTTTTCCCCTCACGAGCGCGCGCATACCCCCAGTCCCGCGTTGGACCCGCTGCTCCTTGGCGCACCCAAGCCGTAGCGCTTGGCCGGACCATGACCTGCCCATTGCCCCGCAGCACACCATTGCCACACATGTCATTGCTCTACCCCTCGCATGTGCGTGCGGGCATGCGCGAGCTCCTCGGCCCACGCTGGTCCTATAGCCCCACAGCGTTGTCCTACGCAAGCCCGAGCTCGACCGCCGCCGCTTGCCTCCCGCTCACCGAAGCCACGCGCGGCTTCACCTCGCCTCACTGCTCCACACCTGCCATGGCCGCTTCCACCGCCGCCACCGCACGCGCGAGCGTGCTGCCCCGTCGGAGCCAAGGAGTCCTCCTACCAGCGCCGCCATGGCCGCGCTCCCGTCGTCGGCCACCACACACCCAAGCGCGCGCGAGCCTCTCGACCCCGCACTGGTCCGGCTGCTCCACGATGCTTCACCTCCAGCGCCTGCTCCTTCGCTCTCCGCCGCCACGACCCGACCGACCTTCGCCCTTTTCTTTTTCTAGTTTTTGTTTGAAATAGCTGAAACTTGTAAAATCCATAATAAATCAAATAAAAATCATAAAATGGTAAATCTAGTTGTGTTGAACTCTACATAGATTATACTACACTATGAACACATAAAATCATATGCTTTAGTGCAAAATAATTGTCTTAAAAATTACTCAAGGGTTTGTTGTAAGTAATTAAAATAGTTCTTATGCTCCAAATGCTAGGAAACTTTTACAGTAGCATAACCTTGCTATGTTTGTACTCTAGTAAGAATTTTATGTTAAGTAGGTACTGGATGATTGGAGTATTAATTTAGCTTGTGAATACTAGTTTAATGCTTGAAATAAAATTAAAAGAAAATAGAAATATAAAATGTATGTTCTTAGAATATTATTACTACAATAGCACTTTAGGACACTTGTTAACCCCGTGGAATCGTATAACTAAAAGCACTTGTTGGGAAATGACACCTTTCTTGACTATATTGACACGTAGATTAGTACGTTAGTCCTTAGAGCTAGCTTGTTAGTTCATAGTATGTACTCGGTTTTAAGAGTTGTTGTTGCCTTGTTAATTAATTGTTGCATCATCTCTGCACCGCATTACATATCATAATAGAAATGACGGTGGATCGATGGAATCATCTAGAGTATCGGAAAAGATGGTGTCTCGATGATCATGTCACCAAGATGGAATGCTAACTTTTGGTTATATTTTACCTAGGCAAGCCCCGGTGCATAACCCCTACCTTTCTGCACTTCAAATTATATTTGTGCATTAAGTTTTAAGGAGTTGAATAAAACCCACTTGCATATATATATATATATATATCTTTATCCTATGAGTCTTACTAGTATGACAGGATCGTGTAGATTGCTATGCTATAGGACTCCTGTAGAAGTCGAGTGATTGTCCGTCACTCGCGAGAGATAGGAAATATATTACTGTATTATTATCACTTGGATTATATAAAATGGTGGAAAGAAAAAGGGAGACCGGGCAGCGATATGATTTGGGTATTGGTGGGTGTAAGAGGTTGTATCCTGCGGCCAACGGGACATAGCTTGATTACACTATTTTCCCTATCTGTGTCGGTTAAGGACCGACCGTTGCAATGGACGCTAGGCAAGTCACAGACTTATCATCCCGAGCACATACTTGTGTATAGGTGCAGGGAAGACTTGTAACTCTCTAGTCATGGGTTCCGACTCTTTTCGGACCGACTTTTAGGGTGGTTTTCAGGTGGCGGTCCTTGCATCGCACCAAGTCTAGGACTCAGGGGCGGTGGCTTGGAGTCCTAGTTTGGATGGGGACCTAGACCCCATGATAGGAGGGTAGTGGGTTGGTCCTACTAGTGCCTATGGTACAAGCAGGGCATGTGTTTTTGGGGTACCTAGCTGGGCACATTGATTCATGAATCGCCAGGCAATCCGGTACGGTTTGTCTAAACTTTAGCACCGTAGTAAGAACTAGAAGATGAAAGATGGTAAAAGGAAATATGATTGCTTACCACCTGCTTGAAAGTAGCACAGGTGCTTACATAGAATGGTTGGTTAATAAACTAATGCGTCTGCTAATAAAAATCGAATATAAGGACACACGCTTAGTAATGCTTCCTATAGATGCAATAAACCCATAAGCTAGATAGCCTCGCATATCCTTGGAGTCTTTTCTTTCCTCCTATCGGGTAAGTCTTACTGAGTACAATTGAGTACTTAGGGTTTTATTTCCCCTGTTGCAGGTGACAGACGAATGCTAGAGCTGACTCTTGTGTGTGGATACCTCCTGGTGGGCTCAACGAGGATTCCTTTACGCTGTGATCATAGTCTTATTTATAACTCTTACTAAATGTTGTTTTGATAAATGAAAGTTTTATAATCTATTGTCATAGTTTATATATCAATGCTCATCATGACATGAATAGATGTTTGTTTCCGTTGTAACTCTGTTCACATGTTTATATTCCGCTATTAAATTGAATTGTTAAAAACTATGATCACATGTTCATATTCCACTATTATAAATGATAAATATTATACTCTGATGTTACATGGAAAATGATGTAAGAAATGGAATAATGATGTAAGCTTTATTCTCTCATTTGTGATCCTTATGGAAAATGTAGATTTTCGGGTTCTCCCTTGGGTTGTGCCTGACGGAACCGTGTAATTTGGTGTCCTCCCTTGGGTACATAGTGTCTAATGGAAGACAAGTACTCCTAGGAGGCATTAGATTAGGTAGTTCTGCGATAGCATAGCCCCCGAGCCTATAGCTGGCTAAAGAGTCAGCTAGAGGCTAAGCACCTTGGTACTCTTTTCTAGGGCTATGGACTCTTGTGTTCCTTTTGGTTGGGGTATTTCGCCCATGTCTATTCTGACCGCAACCTCGATGGCTTGAGTGGATTCCTGAGCCAGGGTTGGTTCCCCTGAGCCCCTCGAGCCCCATTGGCTTGGCAGGGGTTAGTCTAGTTTCGTGCGTTACCCCATCCATGGTTTTCGCAACCGAAGGGGTTGAGCTAACGTTGCTTGCCTCAATGGTTCGAGTAACACGCTCGGTGAGCTCAATAATGGGTACGTCCGAGTGGAATCCGGGTCCGTCGTTTGTAACGGGTGCGGCATAGCCCTCATGTGGCATTCCACTTCTCCTTAACCCGCCTCCCGATAAATGCCCTAGCCATTCTAGAGATCGACTCAGGTGGCCCGCTGGCCTCCCCTCGATGGAGATTCTGTGGGCATGGCTCAAGGTTAGAATCGAATAATAAGGTTGAGATGACCCTGTCTGCTTCTGAGTGGATCGAGTGAGGGCCATTGGGGGTCATCTATGTTTTCTCTCATAGATCTATTTGATGCAAGGCGGCCTCAAGCCCTTTGCGGTCCAGCCTTCGAACCCCGATCGGTTGTCACTCATATCGAATGAGGTGACTACCACTTCGTGACGCAACACAAAGCATTGTGATGCAACAAGTGCATGTGCAATGCTTGGATGTATGAGATAAATGTATGGATGAATGTATGAATGCATGCATGAGAATGGATGAATGAATGATCATGCACAAGAAAATAAAAAAATGGGTTTGGTAAAGTTACCTCGATGGCTCAAGTGATGCATCTGGGGAGCTCCTATTGGATATGTCTGAATGGGATCCATGTCCATCGTTCGTGATGGGGTCAGCATAACCCGCATGGAGCATCCCACTACTCCTTACCTGTCTCTCGACAGCCGCTCGAGCCGTCAGATCAACCCGGGTGACCCGTTGGCCTCTCCTCGATGGAGATTTCATTGGTGGGCCCTTCCAAACCCTGCCTAGGTTGCAGTAGTGGTGGCCCCTACCCAAGCCATGTCCCATTAACTAAGTGACATTTTGTCGGGCAGGGCGCGTCCCATTTACCAGTGCCATGTCCCGCCACACACCTTTCAGCATTAAACAGGGGGAAGGGAGAGGATTTTCCTCCTATTCTTTCGCCTTCCTTCAATCGCTGCCGGTCCTCCTTCCTCCTTTATGCCAAGTCTGTTCATGTGCCATGGCAATTTCTAGGAGAGAGGAGGGTAGAGTGAGGGAGAGGAGGACTCACAGATTCATCCATAAATCCGAGGCGCGATGTTGAACTAGAGGCCTTCCAATGTGGATGAGGAGGTGCTGACTGCCTTCGCCGATAAGGGGCTGCTCCCATCAAAGGAAGTGGTGCATTGGAGGGCTCCTACACTAGGGAGGTTGTTCTGCAACCCTAGGCCAATGAGGTCATCTCCTTCCTTGCCTTCCATGAGCTCAGGCTTGGGTATCCCACGCACTAGTTCCTACGCGGGCTTCTCAACGAGTGGGGCCTAGAGTTGCAGTACCTCAACCCGACTAGGTACTAAACATCACTAGCTTTGTCATTGTCTATGAGGCCTTCCTCAAGATAGAGCCGCATGTGGACCTCTTCCATTGGATCTTCAGTGGGCAAGCCCTATCTGAGGGGAAGCCACTCAGAATCGCACCGATTGTGGTATTCGCCTTGCAAAAGAAGCAAAAGCCATTAGTCCCCTACCCTATGTACTCCCCCTGTGACTCCAATGAGGGGTGGCACGGTGAGTGGTTCTACATTAGGAACCCAGCGGAGACACCATTGCCAACATTCACCGGAAAAAGGCCAGAGAGGAGGGAAAGCTGGTCGTGGGGTCTCGCCGATCGGTAGAACAAGTTGGAGGTTATCGAGACGGAGCTTCAGAGGCTCATGTAGCATGGCCTTGATGGGTTGAGGGTCTTCCATACCTTCTTCCGCCATTGGGTCACCCCGTTGGTGGAGAGAACGTGGCTGATGTGGGAATACTCTGGCCTGGTGGATCCCGATCGCGCGTCGCCGGAGGAGTTGCCAAAGGATGAAGTCTAGAGTCATCTCGATCAGGTGCTATAGTTGAGGTATAAAAATTCCCTTGAAGGGATGCCTGAACCCCTCCATGCCGTGAAGCTATCCAATTTGGTCTGCTTTTTTCTCGTAACCTTATCCTCCTTGTTTTGATGTTTTGATTGATTTTGAGTTACCCGTTTTGAAGGGACTCATGGGCTATAAATCCCGACGCCGCATCTTTCAAGAGGGCCAGAAGGCATAGCTCGGCAAGCTACCCAGAGGGAGGCCGCGCTTGCCAAGAAGAAGAAGAAAGCTGAGAAGGCCTGTAGGAGGTTCAATAAGGAGAAGGAGATCAACCGATGGGTCTGGGGGGGTGGGAGCCAGAGTGACATGGAGGCAGAGCTCAAGTTGGAGGAGCCCATGGAGATGGGTGATGACATGAGTGCCTCGGAGGACGAAGGAGTCAGGGGCGCTATTGTGACCTCGGTGGAGCACCGTGAGCCTGTGGCTACATCCATTGGTAGCGGGCGCAATGTGTAGACGCGTGGTGACATTCCTGAGTCGAGGAAGTGCACTATGAGCAAAGACACCACCCTTGAATGAGAGGGTAAGCGAGCGCAGTCACCGTGCCCTTTGGAGGCATCGTTAGCTTTGTGCCCCCCTTCTCTGAGTGTGGTGGATCACGTCGGTCGATCAAGGGGACGTGATCGTTCCCCTATGTCTTCGGGGTCAATGCATGTGTGCGACCCCCAAGGAGGAGATGCCCCGCCAATTGCTCCGATGGTTTTGCCACGAGCTGGTGGTCGTGACCGTTCGTAGGCCGATCGAGGACCAACTGTCGGGTTGGCTCCTCCCTCGGCCGATACGAGGGGGTGCGGGTTGTGACCCACAAGCAATCCTCATCTGGTCGGCTTGTTGTTAACTGGTCGAGGCTTTAGGGCTCTACCGCTTTTGTCTAGGTATGCATTCATGCTCCCTTTTGCTCTCATAGTTGAGTTTTTGGGTGCGACTAACCTGTGCTTATTTGATAACAGCCAGGGGCTAGTAGGACTAGGAATCTCCCCACCTCCCGTGTGAGAGGAGTGGAGACCCAGCCTGTAGCGGGTCACAATGAGCGGCGGAGGAAGCAGGTTGGTGACACGACCTTCCTTACTGGGGGTTGCATCTTCCTGGCCGGTCGCGAGCACAGCAGCAACAGCGGCAATGGTGATGGCGGCGATCTCCATGGTGACGATGGAGGTCGAGTCAGAGGTGACTCATGCGGTCCCTTCCTCGACGGCTACGGAGGAGGAGAGGAGGAAAATCAGGCTCCATACCTCGCTCGGCAGAGGAGCGCATGGTTTGCCTGCCTGGTCAGAGTTGGAGGGGTTCGGAGGAACCACGACTAGGCCAGAGGTAGAGCAGCTAGCGGTGAGCCATGGAGTCCTGGCGGTGGCCATCCCCTTCTCTGATGAGGAAGACACTAGGGTGGAGCCGCCAGCCATCCCACCATCATGGGAGTTGGTGATGATCCGGTCGTCGCATGATACTGGTATGGCTGGATCTTCCAGCAGGTCGGGGGCAACTTGTGAGCTAGTGTGGCCTTGCCCCAGTGAGCTGGGAAAGGCCCAAATCATCCTTCATGATGAGGAGGAGGTGAAGCTCTAGCACCTGCTTGGGGAGAGAGGACTATCGATGGAGTCTGATCTCGCTCTTACCAAGGCGAGGCTCAAGGAGGCCTTGGAGAGGGTTGAGCTCATCCATCAGGTCATGACAGTCAACCTGCCACATGTTGTAGAGGTAAGTTGTCTATGTTTTTGGTGTTGTCCTTGACTCCTTGGCCTTTCAATGGTTGTCTTAGCATGCCTGCTTCTTGTCTCACAGGATCTAGTGATGATGTCGATCCATAGGTCCTAATTTCTTTAGGAGGAGCATGGTCGAATGGAGCAAGAAGCAATGGCATCATGGCAGGTCAATGAGCTTAGGTACTAGCTAGAGTCTGCCCGCCGTGAGTCTCAAAACTGGGCGGCCAACATGATGGGAGCACGGGCGATGGAACTGCGTGCGATCGAGTGGGTGATTGCTGCCGAGCGAGAACTCGACGCGATGAAGGTCCACTTAGCAGAGACCGAGGTAGCACTTTAGAAGTTCTTGGAGGCTCTAGATCGGAGCAGAAGGCCCAAGCTGATGCCGAACAAGAAGCGGTTGCGCTCTAAGGGCAGATGCTCGAGGCAGAGGAGTCGAATGCTCGACTTCTCGAGAGAGTGACCCGACAAGGGGAAGGGCTCTCCATTCTCAAAAGCGCCCACCTTGGTATGTATCTATTCCACCCTCGGTTGATGCCTTGATTTTTCCTTTCCTTTGCTTATGAATTTGTCATCTGTTCCCTGAACTGAGTGGAAAGATCGGCTCTCTAGAGCAAGAGCTGGAGACCATCAAAGCAACAGTCGATCAGGGAGCAGAGGCGCTAGCCCAGTCCCTCAAGGGGCAATGCGCTCTCGAGGGAGAGCTCAACTAGATTCACAACATCATGTAGGTGGTCATCTCTAAGGTGTTTGGGTCGAGACCGAGCGCCAGTACGCCCACCGTCCAGCTGGTGGAGGTCCCGAATGAAGTTTGGGCGCTCATCTCCGATGGCATGTTCTACGGGACGTCGGGGGTGCTAACCTCGGTGGTGACCCATCACCTCAATCTAGACTTCGAGTCCATCTATAGAGGATACACCGATGGGTGGAGCGCAAACAAAATCCATGCACTGGCGGAGAGTTTGGTGCCATACGCATAGATGGTCGCCGAGTAGGTCACCGCGTAGTGGGTGATGGAGGCTCGCTGTTCGACCATGGCTAAAGACGTGCACCGGGAAGATGTCGTCCAGCCTATGGAGGGAGTGGATACTGGGTTGGAGGCGGGCGTCGTCCTACCCCCAACCGAGCCGAATGTCGTCCCAACTAGAAGCGAGCTGCCTTCGTCCTCGTCAACCATACCATCAGCCAATGTTGTCGGGGGGCCATAATAGGGTTAGAGTAAAAATAGTCAGTTCATGTAAGAGATGAGTTCATAGGGGAGCCCCCATGTGAACAGCTTTACATTCGTGAATATTTTAAGTTCGTTTTGTGATGAAATCACTCGTGAGGGGAAGCTTGTCCCATCCACCCTTGTTTTTACCCTAGCGTAGCTTTGTTTTTTGTCCTTTCCTTTTCGCACCTGCCCGTTGACCCATAGGCTACAACCTTAAGAACCCGAGCATGGCCCGTGATGTTTAGCTGCTCATAACTGTAGGTCGTGGTGTGTTGTGATTGGTCGGGAGTTTAAAACGCAAGTTACATAGGGTAATCAAAGGAACGGAATGCCCTTTCATTTGGGCGACGCCCTTTTGTTTGGACAAAAAGTATTACTAAATGATAGTAAAAAAGGAGGGTGGTATCACACCCCCGTGGAGCCCCCGAGCGACCCTGGCTGAGAGTGCTCGGGCTAGGGTGCTATAGGAGCAAACATTGAATGGAAAGAAATGGTAAGACCGAGCTTTAGGGAAAAAATGACGTAATTGTTCGATGCTCCATGTATTGGTGAGAATGTTGCTGTTATCGTCCTTCAACCAGTAGGCGCCCGGTTGGATCACCTTGACCACCATGTAAGGTCCTTCCCATGGTGGAGAGAGTTTATGTTTCTCTTTGGTTGACTACATCCTTCGGAGTACGAGATCACCGACCTTGAGGATCCTCCCCCTGATTTTTCTTTCATGGTACCTATAGAGAGTTTGCTGGTAATGAGCGGAGCAGATGAAGGTCATCTCATGAGCCTCTTTGAGCAGGTCTATCGTGTCCTGCTGAGCCTCTGTGGCTCGGTCTTGCTCGAAGTCCCTTACTCTTGGGGCACCGTGATCTAGGTCAGAGGGAAACACTGCTTTGGCTCCGAATGCGAGGAAGAAAGGGGTGAACCCTGTGGACCGGTTTGTGGTCGTTCTTAGGCTCTAGAGGATCGCTGGGACCTCTGCAATCCATTACCCAGAATATTTTTTGAGTTGGTCCAAGATGCTGGGCTTGAGTCCTTGGATGACCATACCATTGGCCCACTCGACCTGACCATTGGTACACGGGTGTCCGACCGAGGCCCAATCGATCCTAATGTTGTATCTGTCATAGAAGTCCAGGAACTTCTTCTCGGTGAAGTTTGTTACGTGGTTGGTGATGATACAGTTTGGAACACCAAACCGATAGATGATGTCGAGGAAGAACTTGACCGCCTCTTCCGAGCATATTGGTAATGGGCTTTGCCTCTATCCACTTGGTGAATTTGTCCACCGCTATAGGTAGGTGAGTGAAGCCGCCTGGGGCCTTTTTGAGGGGTCCGACAATGTTGAGACCCTAGACTGCGAATGCCCAGGTGATGGGGATGGTCTGAAGCTCCTGTGCCGGTAGATGAGTTTGCCAAGCATAGAACTGGCATCCTTCACACCTGCGGACAACCTTCTCTGCATTTTGCAGCGCAGTGGGCCAGTAAAAACCTTGGCGAAAGGCTTTCTCGACCAGCGACCACGGGGCCATGTGGTGTCCGTAGATTCCAGCATGGACTTCGAGGAGAAGCTGTTTCCCTTGGTCGGTCAGGATGCGCTTCATGAGTACTCCTCGACGGGCTCCGCTTGTAAAGTTCATCACCAATGGCGACCAACATCTTGGCGTGTCGAGTGATTTGTTGTGCTTTAGTCCTTTTTGGTGGGAGAACCTCCTTGAGGAGGTAGGTGATCAATGGTGCTCTCTAGTCGACTAGATCGAGTGCCATCACAGTGACGTCGGCAGACGACATTGCCATGGAGGCACCAAGGTCGGAGCCCCTAAGCACTTGGTTGGGGTTGGGGCACGCTAGGAGATCGGAGCCCTAGAGTGCTAAATTGGTGTCGGAGTGCATCTAGATTAGATCCTCTAGAACATGGGCAGACGGCTCATGGAGATCGTTGGTGAAGACCCCATCTAGAGACAGAACCCGCCTGGTAGCCAATTTTGCTAGGAAATTGGCGGCATCATTGTCCTTTCAGGGGACATGATGCAGTTCGATCCCTCAAAACTTGTCCTCGAGCTTGCGCACCTCTTGGCAATATGCTGCCATGAGAGAACTCTTGCAGGAGGACTCCTTCATGACTTGGTTGATGACCAACTCCGAGTTGCCGTGGACATACAGCCATGTGTCGTCGAGCTCGATGGCGATGCACAGTCCGTTGATGAGGGCCTCATACTCCACGGCGTTGTTTGTGGTTAAAAATAGAGACGGATCATGTAGCACAGTCTACTCCCATCCGAGGAGATCAGAACCACTCTATCTTCCAAGCTGGGTGCCATGACTAACCCATCAAAGTACATTGTCTAGTACTCATGGGTGAAGTCCGGGGTCAGGAGCTGGACTTCTGTCCATTCGATGATGAAGTTGGCGAGTGCCTGAGACTTGATAGCGGTGTGGGGGGCATACCTGATGTCGTGACCCATGAGCTCAAGAGCCCATTTAGAGATTTGTCCCATGGCGTCGCGGTTGCGGACAATGTCTCCCAACGGGTATGAGGTGACACCATGACCTCATAGTCGGTGAAGTAGTGCAGGAGTTTTTGGGTCGCCATCAGCATGACGTATAGAAGCTTCTGAACCTGGGGGTAGTGAACTTTGGCATCGGTGAGTACCCCACTGACAAAATACACCGGTCGTTTGACCTTCAGGGGGTCTCGACTCCTCCCTTTCAACGATGAGGGCGACGCACAGAACGTGGTTGTTTGCCATGATGTAGAGGAGGAGGGGTTCTCCCTATTCAGGAGCGACAAGGATTAGGGCCGATGTCAGCGATGCTTTTAGGCTTTCCAAAGCCTGCTATGCCTCCTCTATCTAGACTAATGCATCTATCTTCTTAAGAAGTTTATAGAGAGGCATCCCCTGTTCGCCTAGTCGGGAGATGAATTGGCTCAGGGCGGCCAAATAGCCGGTGAGCCTCTGTATGCCCTTGATGTTGTGTATAGGGCCCACATTGGAGATGGCTGTGATTTTTTTGGGGTTGGCTTCAATGCTGCGCTTGGACATGATGTATCCAAGCAGCTTCCCCTTTGAAACCCTGAAAACACATTTTTCAGGATTCAATTTGTCACTGAACCTTTGAAGGTTCACGAATGTTGCGGCCAAGTTTGCGATTAGGTCGCTAGCTTGAGCCGTTTTCACCACTATGTCATCTACATAGACGATGATTGCTGGTTTCAGCCGCTCGACTTGGTCAGGTTGGTTAGGCTGGTCAATTTGGTTGGTGAAGCATCACTGCATGCACCGTTGATAGGTGGAGCCAGCGTTCTTTAGACCAAAAGGCATGGTTATGTAGCAGTACGAACCATAAGGGGTGACAAAGGAAGTCATGACCTGGTCAAACTCTTTCATCACGATCTGGTGGTAGCCTGAGTAGGCATCCTGAAAGGAGAGGATTTCACATCCTGAGGAGTTGACTATCTGGTCTATGCGTGGCAAAGGAAAATGGTCCTTTGGACATGCCTTGTTGAGGCCAGTGTAATCAACACACATTCTCCATTTCCTAGTCTTCTTTTTCTCAAGAACATGATTAGCTAGCCTATCGGAGTGGTATACCTCTTTGATGAATCCGGCTGCCAGGAGTTTGGCGATCTCCTCGCCTATGGCCCTACGCCTCTCATCATCAAAGCGACGCAGACATTGCTTGGTGGGCTTTGAGCCTAGGACAAGGCGTAATGCATGGTCGGCGACCTCCCTTGGTATGCCCAGCATGTCAAAAGGTTTCCACGCGAAGACATCATGATTAGCATGTAGGAAGTCAGCGAGCTTGCTCTCCTATTTGGCCGGGAGCTGGATCTCGATCCATACCGTCTTGGTCGGGTCAGTGGGGTCGATCCCCACCGCCTTAGTTTCCTCGATCGGGTGGAAGGCACTCGAGGAGGTCGGCTCATTGCAGTCTGGGACTACTAGAGTCGATGAATTCCCAAGCTCCAAGAGCTCAGCAGAGTTGATGACGGGCGAGCTTGTAATGCTCGCGGTTGCACGTGTAGGCATGTGAAAAGGTGCTACCTATGGTGGTGACGTCATTCGGTCCTAGCATCTTCAACTTGAGGTAGGTGTAGTTGGGGATCGCCATGAACATGGCATAGCATGGCCACCCCAAGATGGCGTGGTAGGACCATGGAAAGTCCACCACCTCGAAGGAGAGGACCTCCAAGCAGAAGTTGGCTCGGTTGCCAAACATGACGGGCAGGTCGATCTGCCCAAGCGGGTATGCCTGCGTCCCTAGGATCATGCCATGGAATGGAGAGCTCACTGGGTAGAGCTCCGACCGGGGGATAAGCATGGCGTCAAGGGTGTCGACGTAGAGGATGTTGAGGCCGCTTCCTCCATCCATTAGCACCTTGGTGAGGCATTTCTTGCAGACGATGGGGTCGACGACCAGCGGATAGCGACCCGGTCAAGTGATGTGGGAAGGATAGTCTCTCTGATTAAAAGTGATTGGGGAGTCCGAGCAGCTAAGGAAGAGGGGATGGCTGACTCAGTGACACATGCCTCTCTGTAGCATACCTTATGCTAGCGCTTGGAGTGGATGGCGTCGGATCCCTTAAAGATCATGAGGCATTCCTCAGGGTCTGGGAAGCCATCATCATCCTTGCCCGCCATGCCTCCTTTCTTGGCCGCCTCCTCCTTGCCTTTCCCTTCCTTTGGCTTGCCGGCATGTCACAGAAAGCACTTGAGGAGCTCGTAGTCCTTATAGAGGTGCTTGATGGGGTAGGCGTGGTTGGTGCATGGACTCTCCATGAGCTTGTCGAAGTGGTTGTGTTGGCCCTGCTGGGGCTGCTTGCCCGCACGATCAGTCATGGCGACCAAGGCTGGGTTGGTCAATCAGTGCCGATCCTTCTTGTTCTACTTGTCCCTTTGTGTGGAGGGGCCTTCGCCTTGGTCCTCGTGCTAGGCCTTGCCCTTGTCCTGACAGCCGCTGAAGACTGCCCTGACCACCTCCTTGTCGGAGGCGTGGTTCGTGGTGATGTCAAGCAGGTCATGGGTGGTCCGGGGCTTCACACAACCGAGCTTGTGGATCAAGGACTCATAGGTTGTCACAGAGAGGAACGCGCTGATGACGTTCGCATCAACGACATTAGGAAGGGAGTTGCACACATTTGAGAACCTACAGATGTAATCCTGTAGGGATTCGTTGGGCTCCTGCTGGCAGCTCTTGAGGTCCTAGGAATTCCTAGGATGGAGATATGTCCCCTAGAAATTGCCAATGAAGACCCTCTTGAGATCCGCCTAGTCACGGATGCTGTCGGGTAGAAGGAATTCGAGCCATGATTGAATATGCTCCCCCATGCAGCTGGGGAGATCTAGATGATGAAGTGGTCATCATCCACTCCTCTGGCTCAGTAGGCAAGCCAAAAGTCTTCGAGCCATATACTGAGGTTGGTCTCCCTGGTGTATCTAGCGATGTTGGTGGGTGGCCGAAAGCGCTGTGGGAACGATGTTCTCTGGATGCGATGTCCGAAGGCCCATGGCCCTAGGTCGTCCAGGCTAGGGCTCCCATCGTTCGATCAGCCGCCATGCCTGGGGTGTGAGTTCTCGCACTCCTCGATGGTCAGGCTAGGGCCCATGCCGCCTGCTCTCACCACCACTCGATAGATGTCATCATCATGTCGGGCATGGCATTGATTGTTGATGACACTGTGAGCATCACGGTTTGGCCTAAGGCATTTGCACATAGGTGGTCAGTGTGGAGTGGGAGCTAGGTAGGGCTGCGGTGTAGCCATGGCTTCTTGCCCCACACCTAGCAACAACTATGGTGAGTGGACAGAGCGATTCGACTGGTGCATCCCTAGTCCTTCGGTTGGGCAAGAGGCCATGAGCCGGTGTCCACCAGCGCCCGGAGGTTTCAGTGGATTGCCTGTTCCTATGGGTCGGTAGGCTTGGGGAGGCCACGTAGAAGCATCACCACAGCAGCAATGTTTTGGCCAGCCCGAGCAAACTGAGGGGGGTCATTCCCTCCATCTAGGATGTTACGCTGGACCTGACAGGCGTGACCCCGAGCATCGCTCACCAGGTTACGTGGATGTGGCGTAGCGTGCTGCGCCGAGCGCGCAAGCATAGGTGGTGGCTGACTCTGCCACCTTTGTCGTAACTCCTCGCCGTGCTCCTGTGCATGCGTGAGGGCCTTCGCATGAGGGTCTGGAAGGGTGTGAGTCTGCAGAGACTCTGCTACCACCGGTGGCTGTCCTAGGTGTCCGCCATAGCGCACTCCCGGGACAGAGGGTGGCCAGGTGCCACAATGTCGCCGATGCTGGAGCCATTGATTTCGACCTCGTCATCGACGAGGTCGTGAAAAGGGGGCAACATCAGCATCCTTTGGATCCCCCATGTGCACGCGTCCTCGAGGGAAGCGAAGCCGTAGGGGAACCGATTGCATGGCGATCGTGGTAGGGACAACGGGGTCCTCTCAGAGAGTCGGTAGAAGGTATTAATTAGTGAGTAAAGACCAAAATGTACATCACTCACCGTGGGGTTTGAGCCTAGCATGGGCTCAAGGCGAAGCACGAGTGTCTCGACATTGGGCCGGTGGAGGGCGCTCCTCCTCCAGTGGACGCTAGGACAAGCGCCTCCTCGCGGAGGAGCAGTACATTGAGCTGGTCAACGACGAAGTCCAGACTCCCAAAGAGGAAAGTCTAGAGCGGCTGGAAGACAGGAGGAACCCACCAACAGGTGGGAGCGTAGGAAACTCCAGCGAGCCAAAGCGAATCGTATCACTCGAGCCCGCCATGACGAAGATGGTGGAAAGGTGGGCCATCCGATGACCAAAAGCGTGAACACACGGCGTCCTCCCCACGGACGACGCCAACTGTTGGTGCGAAAAGTGACCAATAAGTAAATATTTATAGTTTTGCCGAGCGTTGTGATCGGATGTGGCCTAGCACTCAATGAGATATGATTTATACTAGTTTAGGCAAAGTGCCCTATGTCCAGTTTCAGTCGGTCGGTGACTTTATTCTTGAGCCTTGGTGCTCAAAGTTTGCTGTGGGGTTACAAATGAGCACGAGATGAGAAGGGGGTGTTAGAGGCCATGTCGGACTCTAAACCAAGCGGCTGAGAGTGATAGGTGTTCTAACGTGCGCTAAGTATTGGAGCATATGCTCTGTGTCGATGTTGAGTTCTAGAGCTGTTGAGCTGTTCGAGTGCTCAGGTCGTCTAGAGCCAGAGAGCTTTTTAGGAGAGAGCTCATCTCCTTTTATAGTCGAAGGGGATGGCCTTACAAGTCAGAGAGAGTGAATGAATATGTGCGCTACCTAGTCTTGTTGCCCACGTTGTTAGGTACAAGACGGTCGTCGGCGCCCGCAATACTGTTTATGTCCAGACACATGTGGCAGGCTCTACCGTGTTCGCCTGGTACGATAAACGTCGGTGCCTACAATACTGTTTGTGCTCTGACATGCCTAGAAGGTTGCATAGTGCCCGTCTGGCATGGCCTGGTGGCACCATCCTATAGGTGCGTAGGACATGGCAGGGTATGGTCCTCAGTATTACGGTTGACTTGAGCTCGTTACCTTATCTGCTCCGCCTGATCCTCGGGCCCTCACCGAGCGGGCATCCCCAGTCGGTCGCTCACGGTCGGCCCCGACTGTGTCGGTCGGGGAAGAGCAACGAGTAGAGGTTCGACGTACCCCCGGTTGGAAATGGAGATCAGAGTCAGACTATGTCCCCACCTTGGCCAGGCCTTCCGGTCAAGGACTGGATCATTGTCCCGGCCTGTCATTATGTATCTGGGTCGGCCTGGGAGGCGCGCGTTGTCGCTGCGCCGTCTGTTGGGCCGAGTTTTTGCAGGGAAGCGGATCCATTGGGGACCTCGGGTCTGTGAACCCGACAAAATTATTACTATAGTATACATGAGATGTTCCGTGATATATCATGGATTGTTTTCATAATATATTCCTGAGATGTTCTTTGATGTATTCTAGAATTTTAAGTATTCTTGTTCCATACATATTTTCCTTTTTTTTCTATAGCACCCATGAGATGTTCCTTGGGGTATTATGGGTGTTCATGTACTATACATGGGATATCCCACGATGTATTTTTTACTTGTGCACTCAGTACCTATGAGACGTTCTATGGTGCATTTTAAGTCATTTGTTTGGTATCCATGGGATCTTCGATGCTATAGTTTGACTATTCCCATTATATATGAAACATTTTTTATTTTCTAATACTGGACATGAATATTATGGGATACATTCACCCTAATCTATAATTGTATTCTTCTTCTTTTGTTTTTTCTTTTCTTTTCTTCTATTTATTTTCCTTTATTTTCCTTTCTTTTTTGTTTTATGTGGTTTTTATTCTTTTTATATTTATTTTATTCTTTTAACTCTAATTAGTTATTTTCTTTATTTTTACTATATTTTTCATATTTTTATTTTCATCTATTGTATGAAATGTTCCTATAGTACATGTGAGATGTTTTATTGGTTTATTTTGGTTTGTTTCACATAGTATTCATGTGATGTTTCATGATGTATTTTTGATTAGTCATGTATCAATGAGACGTTTCATGATGCATTTTTTGTTGTTCGCGCAATATACATTTGACGTTTCATTATGTAATTTTGATTATTCACATAGTACCCATGAGACTGTAGTATATTCTAAGTTGTTACGTTGTTCGTTAATATCCATATATGATATTCGATGGTATATTTCAATTGTTCATATAGTATGCATGAGATTTTTTTGTAGACACTAGACACAAATATTATAATACCATTTGCCTAACCTAGAATTATGTTCTCCTGAATTTAGAACATTTATCTTGTGAAGACAGAACATTTTGTCCTTGGATCTAGAACATTGATCTTGTTCATTAAAATAAAATGTTCTATCTTTATGAGAAAAACGTTCGTCAACAAAATGTTATATTTTATCTAAAATTGTATCTAGAACATTTATTTTATTTTATTTATCAATTATCAAGGGAGCTGTCTTCAAGCCTAATGCAGCCTTTTTTTATAGAGAACGCGCTTAGGCGTGTATTTCATTAAGGAAAGTTAGAAGTAGCACAGAGACGGCCAAACTGATGGTGAGTGGCCAGCAGAAGAAACCGCCAACGCACAAGCAAAGCAAAAGGAAAAACGCACGCACACGCTGGCTGCTGGACCTAACTGAAACCGCCAGCAGAAGAAGCCTAATGCAGCCTAAGACTTCGTCATATGGTCCAGGCTTTCAGCATCGATCCCGGCCTTTAGAGAATCAAGCCCTGATCGTATCCTGGCCCAAATTGAGCCCACAAGTTGGCTCCTTTGGGGCACACGAACCAAACAAGTCTCAGCTCTCGGTGTGCATTACAGCTTGGACAAGGTCATCAGATGGTTCACCGGTTTGACTTTTTTTACTAAAAAGAAAGATTAAATCGGTCAGTCTATATACATGCATTCTGCCCTTTCTAATATATATATATATATATATATATATATATATATATATATTAGAAAGGGCAGAATGCATGTATATAGACTGACCGATTTAATCTACGTACTGTTCTGTAGCTGGCCGTAGAATAAGTTATTCTGTGGCCACTTTAAGTTACGATAATTACTATACTAATTTACGAGATTATGGCAACTCCCTCATAAGTGATTTACTATAGCATTACGGTAAATATCATCTTGAATTATAGTAACCTATGTATCGTAAATGTGTATTGTCATTATCGTAAATTGGTACCAACATTATCGTAAATCAAGATGGCCATAGAATAAGTTATTCTGTGGCCAGCTGTAGAATAGCCTTACCGTATATATATATATATATATATATATATATATATATATATATATATATATATATATATATATATATATATATATATATATATATATATATACACGCATTCAGCTCACCGGGACAATGCAACAACCCAGTTGGTCATAGGTTCAGAATTATATATATATATGTATATATATATATATATATATATATATATATATATATACACGCGCGCGCGCGCGCATTCAGCTCGCCGGGACAATGCAACAACCCAGTTGGTCATATGGTCCAATAAAGATAGACGGAGGTTGAACAATGGTCTGCCTTTCTGAGACAACTTGCAAGATGAGCTGATGAGCTTGAGAAAAACACCTAATATATATGTACAAACAAAATTCATGGTTCAGAATTGGATCTATCGGGTGGCATGTTGGTCATCATCATGACGATATATGTTGAAGAAAGGAAGAAAATACTTTTGTAGTGCACTGGTAGCCCATGGATTATTCATCAGCTACCTAATAAGGCCAGGTCCTGGTCCACTCCAGGGAAGGAAAACAGGGACATAATAAAGACGAAGACAAGCGGACGCACGGCCGTGCCATTTGCAAGTTGTGTCTTTATTATATGTTTTTGTGGAGTTTGCACTGCAGGAATCTCTCTGGATGATTGATTGATTTGAGCAAATTCAGATTATGAGATGAATGAGATATATGATGCATGCATCAGTTTCCAGGGGAATATATGAATGCATCTGCAGTGTTGTGCTTTTGCAATTTGAATAGATGATCGACGAAGTTGGAGGAGGGGTTCATCCGCTACTCCTCTTTCCTGCCGGGACCTGCCGTCACAACTACAGGATGGACTTGTTGTCCCGGACGGTAACGGCCTTTAGTCCCGGTTACCGCGTCAGGACAACGATTCCGAAATTAAAGGTGGAACCTTCAGTCCCGGGTCATCGAGCCGGGACTAAAGAGGGACCTTTAGTCCCGGTTACCAACTGGGACTAAAGGCCCTCCAGCCGAGCAAACGTGGCCGCACCCTTTAGTTACACTTGGTAACCCCAACCGGGACTAAATGTTCCTTTTCTTTTTCTTTTTTTTTGTTTAATTTGTTTTCAGTTCAGTTACATATATTTGTTTAATATATAATATGTTTTTATGTACGTATTCTACGCTGCTAATATAAATACACGCACGCATATAATTACATCTAATTCTCATCTCGAGCATTATTATATTCGAATAAAGTATGAAACTATATATATTATAGATATATATGTATATATACAACACTTTCATAATCTTGTTCTCGAAAATAACGATATCAATAAACATTTAATTTACATCATTTATTCCTTAGGATCAAAGTAGAACTCGCCGTTGGGATTTAGCACTTTTTCTAGAAGAAATCCTGCTATTGACTCTTGAACTGCTTTCAGATGGTCTTTTTGCATGACCCTTTGTTTTAACCATTCAGTCTTGCATTTGAAATAAAAGGAAAAATATTAATACATATATATATATTCATTTAAAAATAAATAAAAAATTAATATATACGTACTTTGAGGACATCTTCAGGAGTTCTTCTTATGTGTGCAGTGATAAATTCACAAACATAGTATCCACACAAGTTATTACCTGGTTCCTGCCGCAAACACCACTGTACGAGAAGATGATTATTCTCATCATCTCACACGTAAATTGAAGTACGATATAGTAATTAAACACGTGGGGAAATATATATAGTGCAACTTACTGGTATTTCAACTACTTTAAGTGGTGCCTTGCAATCCTTGCGGTGTTGCCGAATAAACTCTTTCCAAACCCTGTGCAACCAATAATGTACGATCGTTAATAAATTATGGCAAAGTCTATTCAATAATAGTTGTGCGCGAGAGATCGAAATTAGCCCTAGATAATGTCTATTATATCTTGGTACAGTGCCCGCTCTTTTCTCAATGAGTCCAAGATTACTAACCGACGTGAGTTTAACTCAATGACAATGAGTATCCAGTGAAACCTGCATTGGTTTATACACACACGTACATGCATATAAGTTGTATTGATATTACATAAAATCTGTAGACTACATTATTATTAACACTTACTCAAAGTTGTATGGGAAAAGTATTGTTGTCTTGTCATGCTGCTTCATGAAGAACCTCATGATATTCGTCTGTGCTTCAGATACCCAGTGCTCCTTGACAATAATATCCGTTTTGAATACGATATAAGGATCAATGAAGCCAACACTGGTGTCTTGTATTCTTTGGAGCTCTGACATCTGGAATATGTATATAAATATAAGTTACATGTGAGGATAATTATATACACGTACGCATGAAAGTGAGTTTATTAAATAAAAGTAAGAATCACTTACAAACAAAAGGAGCTAATGATTGATTTGTCCAGAGCGTCCAAGTGGTATAGTTGATGCAATTCTTCGAAACTAATATGTAAGATGTCATCGCCACGGAAGTAATGATGGTCTCTAAATTTGACAAAGATCCACTACTCACCCCTGCCACACGCCTGCATGTACCACTTGTTGAGCAAGTACATTTGCATACCCAATTCATTCAGAGCCGCAGGGTTGTACAGACTTTTGCCAAATTTATAAGTCTTCCAGGTATCAACTTCCAGGTTCTAGATTGGAGCTTTGCCCGTCAATTGATCCAAGGTTAAACCAGTTAGTTCAAAAAAAGCATTAAGGTCTTGAACCGACACTTCTCCAGAGTTGTCTGGTCGATAGACTTCTATGTTGGAACCATATTCATTAGCAACAATAAGATTTTGCATTAGTTGCTTCTGTTGTCCGAGCTGTGGGACATCCTTCCCTGATGCTCTTTTTCTTTTCTTATGTGCATCATGTGACTTCACGAGGGAGCGGTCATAGTCTGATAGTGGCGGAGGCTTACGAACTTCAAGCATCTTTTTCTTGTGAGCTTCGACCTTCTGCCTCAGCTGATCTTGTGGTATGTAAAAGTACGGCTTCTCCTTAAGCTTCGCTTGTCTCTGCTTTTGGACATCTATAAAAAAATCTTTCACTTTTTTGTCTTCTTTAGCTGCTATTTGCTCATCAGTCTTTTCAGAAAGTATTTCTTGAGAAATAACTCTTTTTTTCGGGGTCTTCTTTGCCACCGGGACCTTAGACGTCTTTGTAGTGCGTCGCTGTGGAGGGGGTGGGGGCGGTGTTGGAGACCGGTGTGGAGGCGATGAGGCCGGTGTTGGAGTTCGGCGTGGAGGCGTTGGAGATCGTTGTGGAGGCGGTGGGGCCGGTGTAGGAGTTGGAGATCGTTGTGGAGGCAATGGGGCCGGTGTAGGAGTTGGAGATCGCCGTGGGGATGAAGTTGTCTCGCCCCCCGCGACGCTGTGATGAGATAGGGAATGAATGATTGGGCTAGGCTAGGGGGAGACCCTGCTACAAAAATAAGTTGTGGGTCAATTATTTTTTAAGCCAATATAAAATTAATGGAAAATAATATTTCATTCACTTTCATTCGTACCTAGGGTGAGGTAGGGGAAGCGGTGGCGCCCTAGGAATGATGATAAAGCGTTTGCGCCATTGAATAAATGTCTTCTCTGCTTCTCCTAGTGTCTTCTCCCCATCATCGCCTTCAATGTCAAGAGGAACATTGCTGTAACCTTTGAGCACTCTATCGACCGAGACGCTAGCATATCCAGGTTGAATAACCCATGGATTCTTGGTGTCTTCGTTCGGTCTATTGGAGATACAACCTCGACAGCCACCATGATTGATGCATTATTACCATCTAGAATGTGCAGCTCACATGTTGTTAGAGGCTCGGTAATGTCATCAATAGGGAAGCGCAACCCAGTGTCACCATGAATAACTGGCAGCTCCATAGAAGCACAACTATTTTTCATCTGACCAACGGGGCTAATGGTGACTCCCGACGTTGATTGCGATTGCATTTGACTCATTGCTAGCTGCACTTGCCTCTTGATCTCCTCCTGCATTCTTGCCTCAAGAGATTTTTCTCGTTCACGTGATTCAAGCAATGCTTGTCGTGACTCATTAACAAATTGCTCCAATACACGGATTCGGTCTGCCTCCTCATCCTTCTTTCTCTGGTGGCTTCTGTAGGTATCCCTGTCTGCTGGGAATGCTTGTAGCCACGGAACCGCCCCATAGCCTCTTGTTCGACCACCATGTTCGGGATTCTTTAGGGCATATGTCAATTCATCCTTTTCTCTGTTGGGCTTGAAAACACCACTATCAGCTTCTTCCCTAGCACGAGCTAGTCTCTGTGTTGCTCTCTCAATTTTTGGCCAAAAATTAGCTTGCCAGTGTCTAGGTTTAGGCTTCCCCCATGAGCGTAGAACCAATTCTTCGCGCGTTGAGGCCAGTTCTTCTCTATTGTTTCAGGTATGATTCCCTTGGTAGTAATCTCTGCTTCTAGGTTCTGCCACTTGGGAATAGCACTCCTATAACCACCTGATCCCATGCGATGATGGTATTGCTTCTGTCGGGCATTCTGCTGATTCCTCATCACACGTTCCTCACTCTCTTGAGATGTCTTATATTGTACAAAGTCATCCCAATGGGACTCCAACTTGACAAACGCCTTAGCATTGAAATCCGGCGTTTCATTCTTCAAGATAAACTTTTTATACAATGTCTTCTTCCAACTCTGGAACAATGTTGCCATCTTCTTCATTGTCCAATCCCTCACTAGCTCCTTCAAAGCATCATCTGCTTGTAATGTGAAATGCTGAGTGATATCTCTCCAAGCTAGGTTCTTGTCACGATCAGATACAAAACTAACATTAGGAGCGGATATCTTCTGCTTCCATTCACGAGCACTAACTAGGATCCTATCCCTTACAATGAACCCACATTGATTGACATATGTCTGAGCATGTGGTCCCAATGGTTTGTCGGTGTCGGTGTCGAATTCTAATATTATGAAACAGCCCTCTAATGGCTTTTTTGGCCCTCGAACTTTCCTACTTTTGTCGGTGGTTGATGTAGATCCAGAGACCGGCTACATGAGTAGAAACACAACGATTAACAACAAATATACGTACGCATGCATCTATAAGAGATGATAGATAATCGAATATACCTCGCCAGTATTTTCTTGCGCGACAATTTGTTGATCTTAAACCACCGGGATATTTAGGATATCCTCATAATCAGCAAAGTATTGACTCGTGTCATCTACATCCGTATTGGTGCCGGCGTTGATAATATCCGCCATTATGTCATCATTCAAGTTATCATCCGGAGCAGTCATTTGTATCTTCAAGACATAGATAGAATTACTATGGCACATAACATAAGTACATGTGATAACACATATAGAATTACTAAATCCAATTAAATATAATAACACATAATATTTCATAAGGATAAACAATAATAAGGTATAGGCTTTGGAATCGAATCAAAAACACTTTCGATCCAAAAACATGGAAATAAGTACATGTATATATACACATAGAATGATACAATTTTTTTTCTCTCTCTCTCAATACATAGAATAAATGCATATGTATATATCTCTAGATATGCATGTGATAACACATAGAATGTCTCTCTAGATATAATTTTCTCTCTCTCTCAACACATGGAAATAATTAAGTACATGTATATATACACATAGCAATAATTAAGTACATATATATGTATACATATAGAATCTCTAGATAGAATTAATTACTAAATCTAATTAAACCTAACATATATACATAGATAGAATTACTAAATCAAAATTAAATCTAACACATATATAGAGAGAGATGGAATAATAATTACTAAATATATCAAAAACTATAATAAAAAACTATCTAAAAACTATCTAAATAAAGTACTAATTAAATTTTAATACATTTAAATCTAATTAACATATATAAAAAACTATCTAAAAAACTAAGAATAAACTACTAATTAAATTTTAATACATTTTAATGTAACATATATATCAAACACTACCTAAAAAAACTATCTAAAAAAATATGGCCAAGCTATAGCTAGCAGCTGGCTAGGGGCGGATGGCCATGGCGGGCGTGTTGGCATGGCCGACCACGGGGCCGAGCTGAGCCACGCGAGGACGACGTACGGCGGCGACGATCTCGACGGCCGCCGGGCGGGGCTCGACGACGACGCCGGGCGGGGGTAGACGACGACGGCGGCGCGGCAGAGCTCGACGCGGCCGGGCGCGGTAGAGACGACGAGATCGATGTTGTAGATCAAAAAGTAGAAGATGAACAGAGGAACCGTTCGATATATATAGGCCGGGACCCTTTAGTCCCGGCTGGTAACACCAACCGGGACTAAAGGTCCAACCCTAAAGGATCTTTAGTCCCGGTTGGTGTTACCAGCCGGGACTAAAGGTATTTTTGGGCGGGCAATTCCGCTAACCCTTTAGTCCCAGTTCCTGGCCTAGGCCGGGACTGAAGGCCTGAAAATTTTGGCAGCCCACCAAAGTGTTGTTTTTTCATTTGACCAAATTTGACTTGGTCAAACTTGCTCAAATGAGACACTAAATGACCTCAGATGAAAAAACTCTGAATATCAAGTTTGATCATCTCAGCAAGATCTACAATTGTTACATAGCTCATTTTCCCATTTGAGAAAGTTTTATCAAACACTAGTCATAAATTCTTGAATCTCATATAGACTTTGTAAAACTATGTCACACTTGTGAAATTTGAACTATATTTTATTCAAACTTTCTCAAATGAAAAAATGGCCTATATAAGGATTGTATATCTTGATGAGCTGAACAAAATTGATATTCAAAACTTTTCAATTTGAGACAATCTAGGGTTCTGAAAACTAGTTTATAGGCGTCAAAATTTAAAAATCACAAATTTGAACCGTCCAAACTATCTCAAATGGAAAGTTGACCAAAACAACAATTGTAGATCTTGATGATTTTAACAAACTTGGTATTCAAAACTTTTCAATTTGAAGTCATTTAGAGTTCATAATACTAGAGTCAAAGTGTTATTTTTTTCATTTGACCAAATTTGACTTGGTCAAACTTGCTCAAATGAGACACTAAATGACCTCAGATGAAAAAACTCTGAATACCAAGTTTGATCATCTCAGCAAGATCTACAATTGTTACATAGCTCATTTTCCCATTTGAGAAAGTTTTATCAAACACTAGTCACAAATTCTTGAATCTCATATAGACTTTCTAGAACTATGTCACACTTGTGAAATTTGAACTACATTTTGTTCAAACTTTCTCAAATGAAAAATGGCCTATATAAGGATTGTAGATCTTGACGAGTTGAACAAACTTGACATTCAAAACATTTCAATTTGAGACAATCTAGGGTTCCGAAAACTAGTTTATAGGCGTCGAAATTTAAAAATCATAAATTTTAACCGTCCAAACTATCTCAAATGGGAAGTTGACCAAAACAACAATTGTAGATCTTGATGATTTTAACAAACTTGGTATTCAAAACTATTCAATTTGAAGTCATTTAGAGTTCATAATACTAGAGTCAAAGTGTTGTTTTTTCATTTGACCAAATTTGACTTGGTCAAACTTGCTCAAATGAGACACTAAATGACCTCAGATGAAAAAACTCTGAATACCAAGTTTGATCATCTCACCAAGATCTACAATTGTTACATAGCTCATTTTTCCATTTGAGAAAGTTTTATCAAACAATAGTCATAAATTCTTGAATCTCATATAGACTTTCTAAAACTATGTCACAACAGTGTATCGTTGTATCATGCGGGTACAACAGTGAATTTCTTCTTGATGTATGACCCTTGGTTATGATTTTGTCGTAACCATGGAGTGTCTTCATCATTTAACATGATGCTTGGATCTTTCTTCACTACGAAGGGTGGAATTCAGACATTTCTTTCATAATCTCTTGACATGTCTGACTTGTCTTCAATTTCCACTATATTTATTTTCCCAGAAAGAACTATGTGGCGCTTTGGCTCATTGATCATTGAGTTGATGTCTTCATTTTTTCCTCTCTTTGATTTTGTAGACATGTCTTTCACATATAACATCTGACTCACATCGGCAGCAAGGACGAATGGTTCGTCTTTGTACCCAATATTGTTGAGGTCCACTGTTGTCATTCCATACTCTTTGTCGACTGTTACCCCTCCTCCGGTCAGCTTCACCCATTGGCACCGGAACAAAGGGACTTCAAAATTAGGTGCGTAGTCTAGTTCCCATATATCTTCTATGCGGCCATAATATGTTTGTATATTCCCATTTGGATCTGTGCCATCTATGCGAACACCACTATTTTGATTGATGCTCCTTTTATCTTGGGCAACTGTGTAAAATGTATTCCCATTTATCTCGTACCCTTGGTACGTGAGGATATGCCACGATGGTTGCCTAGCCAACAAATACAGTTGCTCATCAATATGGTCATCGCCTTGACATTCTTTTCGCAACCAACCACTGAAACTTTCCATGTGCTGTCGCCTAATCCAAGCTTCAGTCTTTCCTGGAAACTTGGATCGTAAGAACTCCTTATGTATCTTGATGTACAGATGCACCAATGACGAGTTTTGAAGAACTGTGTAGTGTGCTTTATTGAAATAATCGTCTTCCATGCCAATATATGTTTTCTTCCCTAAAGTTCCTTTACCACTAAGTCTCCCATCGTGTCGCGATTTAGGAACGCCAATCGGGGCAAGGTTAGGAATAAAGTCAACACAAAACTCAATGACCTCCTCTGTTCCATAGCCCTAGGTGATGCTTCCTTCAGGCTTAGAACGGACTTTCATATATTTCTTCAAGACTCCCATAAACCTCTCGAAGGGGAACATGTTATGTAAGAACATAGGTCAAAGAATACTAATCTCCTTCACCAAATGAACTAGGAGGTGTGTCATGATATTAAAGAAGGATGTAGGGAACACCAACTCAAAGCTGACAAGACATTGAACCATATCATTCTGTAGAGTAGCTAGTTCCACTGGATTTGCATTGAGGAATGCACATAGCTTCATGGTGGCTAGACGTACATGTGGAGGTAGAATTCCTCTTAAAGCAACTGGAAGCAATTGTGTCATAAGCACGTGGTAGTCGTGGGACTTTAAGTTTAGGAATTTCTTCTCTGGCACATTTATTATACCCTTTATATTGGAGGAGAATCCTGATGGGACCTTGATACTGCTTAGACATTCGAACATGCTGTCCCTCTCTTCTTTGCTAAGCGTGTAGCTAGCAGGACTTAAGTAATGACATCCATCATCTGTCTTCTCTGGATGAAGGTTGTCTCGTTCTTTCATGCCCTGCAAGTCCTGGCGTGCTTCAAGTGAATCCTTTGGCTTCCTGTACACACCCATGAATCCTAACAGGTTCACACAAAGATTCTTTGTCAGGTGCATCACGTCGATTGCGTTGCGGACCTCTAGGACTTGCCAATAGGGTAGCTCCCAAAAGATGGACTTCTTCTTCCACATGGGTGCGTGTCCCTTAGCATCTTTGGGAACAGATTCGCTGCCTTGTCCCTTTCCAAATACTACTTTCACATCCTTGACCATTACGAGTACATCTTCCTCGGTTCGGTTATGAGGCTTCTTCCGGTGGTCTGGCTTACCTTTAAAATGCTTCCCTTTCTTTCTTACTTGGTGATTCAAAGGAAGGAATCGACGATGGCCAAGGTACACGACCTTTCAACATCTTTTCAAATATATACTGTCAAGGTCATCAAAACAATGTGTGCATGCATTATATCCTTTGTTTGTCTGACCTGAAAGATTACTTAAAGCAGGCCAATCATTGATTGTTACGAACAACATTGCTCGTAGGTCAAAGTGTTCTTGTTTGTACTCATCCCAGACACGTACACCTAGTTTGTTCCATAAAACTAGAAGTTCTTCAACTAATGGCTTCAGATAGACATCAATGTCGTTGCCAGGTTGCCTTGGACCTTGGATGAGGATCGGCATCATAATGAACTTCCGCTTCATGCATAACCATGGAGGAAGGTTGTAGATACATAGAGTAACTGGCCAAGTGCTATGACTAGTGCTCTGCTCCCCAAAAGGATTCATACCATCTGTACTTAAGGTGAACCTTAAGTTTCTAGTCTCATTTACAAACTCTGGAAATTCCCTGTCTATCGCTCTCCACTGGGACCCATCAGCTGGGTGTCTCAGCATATTGTCTACCTTATGGTCTTCTTTATGCCACCGCAACAACTTTGCATGGTCTTTATTTCTGAACAAACGTTTTAAGCGTGGTATTATAGGAGCATACCACATAACCTTGGCAGAGATTTTCTTTCTAGGACGTTGTTCACCCTCGACGTCACCAGGATCATCGCGCATGATCTTATACCACGCTGCTTTACATACCGAGCATTCATCCAAATTCTCGTATTCATTGCCATGGTAGAGGATGCAGTCATTAGGACATGCATGTATCTTCTCGATTTTTAATCCCAAAGGGCAGACAACCTTTTTTGCTTTGTACATAGTGGTGGGCAATTCATTTGGCTTCGGAAGCATCTTCTTTATGAGGTTCAATAAATTCCCAAATGCCTTGTCGGATACACCATTCTTTGCCTTCCACTGTAGCAATTCCAGTGTTATACCCAACTTTTTTTGCCCCCCTTCGGCCGTCGGGTATAGCAACTTCCTATGATCCTCAAGCATGCGCTCGAACTTAACTTTCTCTTTTTCACTTTCGCATTCTTGTTGTGCATCACGAATGGCATCACCAAGAGCATCACCGAGATCATCTTCTGCCGCTACCTCTTCTTCATCTCCCCCCATTGTAGTATCATCAAAGGCACCATACTGAGCAATAATGTCATCAATGTCTAAATATTCTCCTTCACCTTCTTCCATCATGACCCCGCTTTCTCCATGCTTAGTCCAACATATATAGTTTGACATGAAACCTGACTTAAGCAAATGTGAATGAAGACTCATTGAGCTTGAATATTCCTTTAAATTCTTACATATGGCACATGGACAGCACATGAAACCATCCAGCTTATTTGCCTCGGCCACACCTAAGAAATAGTGCACGCCCTCAATAAAGTCTTGGGAGCGGCGATCGGCATTGTACATCCAATGGCGTGACATAATCTGCATTACACGACAAATTATGAAAACCTTAAACATAATTAAGTATTTTATTACACAACATAGATGACACATACACGGTTGATTAATTAACTACGCCTGGCTACAACGTAAGCAATCCCAACTATCACTAAACAAACTAAAACTACAATGCACTTCAATAACATAATTATTTCGTGACCGTACGCAACTAAAACAGACAAATCATGCTTCTGTTGAATATCAATAAGCTTCTCCTGCTGGCTCACTGCCTCATCATCAGCAGCCGCTACCTCAAGCACACCCGAATTCTGCACGTATGTAGCATAATCTTCCTCCCAGTACCAACCATCACATCCATTGCCCTCCCACTGAAATTAAAGCCAAAAAATATTTAGTCAAAAATATTCAAGAAAAGCAGGTCAATTAGCCATAATAATCAAATACGTAAGAAACTCACATCGCAATCCGGGTACTTGTAGAAAACACGATCCTTGTTGGGTCCCTGTCTCTTGACTCGGTACTCCATCACAATCTTTTGCTTACACTTGCCGCAGATAATGAGAGGGAGTTCTGGCCTCAGTCGTTTCGCAACCGAACAAGAGGCCGAGGATCCGGTACCAGTTGTCATCTACTTTCTATACTTATTTTTGCAAACTAGTGTAAATTTCACATTTTCTAAAATAATATATTTAAACAAAACTAAAATTATTTATTTATCTAACTAAACCATGAAATATGTACTATGTATAATAGTAAAATACCAAACTATCAAGTGATTTTACTATTGTAAATCATCATGTGATTTTGAGCTAAAAATGACATAGAAATCACATAGCTCAAAAACATGTTTCAATAAATAACCATCCATACTAGTTGACCTTGCTTACGTGATCATCTCAGCGAGCATTTCTCCACCGGACGGCACCGTACTTGGCCAAGGAAGAGCTCCGATTCTACGAGGAAGGCAACACGGTCTTCCACGACCGTTCTCGCTCTCCCTCGTAGAATCAAAGCTCCTCCTTGACGTCCGTTACCGCTCGGCAGAGAACATGCTCGCCGAAATGAACACGGTCCGCAAGTTCAACTAGTATGGATTTTCTATAATTTTCTAACTATTTTCTAAGTATTTCATTTCATGGAAAAAATAATTCTAAGTGACCTACTCGATATCGACAAGCTCGCGGGCATTTAGGTTGTCGAGGATAGTAACATTTGTAGATGACATTTGTAGATCTGAAGTTATCAAATATCCATCAAATTATAGATCAAAAACATGTTTTAATAAATAACCATCCATACTAGTTGACCTTGCTTACGTGATCATCTCGGCGAGCATTTCTCCATCGGACGACACCGTACTTGGCCAAGGAAGAGCTCCGATTCTACGAGAAAGGGAACACGGTCTTCTACGACCGTTGCCGCTCTCCCTCGTAGAATCAAAGCTCCTCCTTGACGTCCGTTACCGCTCGGTAGAGAACATGCTCGCTGAGCTGAACACGGTCTGCAAGTTCAACTAGTACGGATTTTCTACAATTTTCTAACTATTTTCTAAGTTTTTCATTTCATGGAAAAATTAATTCTAAGATCACGAAGCCGTCGAGGACGAGGATGGCGCGTGCTCCAGCGAGGACGAGCGAGGCGTGATTTTGATGAACTAATTTAACTTTTGTTTATCCAAACATATATGCAAATCATCATGTGATTTTGAGCTAAAAATGACATATAAAATCATAATAAAGTCCAACATATAAAGTTACAGATGCATCTACATCGCAAAATGAGATAAGCTACTGATAAAACATAAGAGGATTAAGTTTGTTACCTCTAAAATCGAAGAGCAACACCAATGGAGGGGGAGAGAGCAAGAACAATAGCAAGCTGAAGAACAGAGGCAGTGAGTTTGAATGGAATGGCTCGGGCTCGAGGAGAAAGAAATGAGCTGGTCTATAGGCTAGGATAATTAGTCCCGATTAGGGGGCCAAACCGGGACTAAAGATTAATTTTTATTCCCAGGGCATCACCCAAACCGGGACTAAAAGCTTTAGTCTCGGCTGGTATTATCAACCGGGACTAAAGGTAAACCTTTAGTCCCGGTTGGTACCCGTGGACGACCGTTGGGCAGGAATCTTTAGTCCCGGTGATAAAAAATGCCGAGGCTAATGCCAAATTGGGACATCGTTCTAAAGTCTGTTCTCTAGTAGTGCGTGCAAGTTGCGCGGAAGGGAATGGAAGCGCGCGGAGCACGCGTGCGGCATGGGCCAATATGGCAAGGTGCTTGGCTCTCAACTGGCATGGATTGGCTACCGATGGGCTCAACTGGCAACATACTGGATGCATGCATCGTCCATGTGTGTGTGTGCACTACTACAGGATGGCCTTGTTGTCCCAGGCGGTAACGACCTTTAGTCCCGGTTACCACGCCGGGACAACGATCCCGGGACTAAAGGTGGAACCTTTAGTCCCGGGTCATCGAGCCGGGACTAAAGAGAAACCTTTAGTCCCGGTTGGTGTTACCAACCGGGACTAAAGGCCCCCCAGCCGAGCAAACGTGGCCGCACCCTTTAGTCCCGGTTGGTAACCCCAACCGGGACTAAAGGTTCCTTTTCTTTTTTCTTTTTTTTTGTTTAATTTGTTTTCAGTTCAGTTACACATATTTGTTTAATATATAATATGTTTTTATGTACGTATTCTATGCTGCTAATATAAATACACGCACGCATATAATTACATCTAATTCTCATCTCGAGCATTATTATATTCGAATAAAGTATGAAACTATATATATTATAGATATATATGTATATATACAACACTTTCATAATCTTGTTCTCGAAAATAACGATATCAATAAACATTTAATTTACATCATTTATTCCTTAGGATCAAAGTAGAACTCGCCGTTGGGATTTAGCACTTTTTCTAGAAGAAATCCTGCTATTGACTCTTGAACTACTTTCAGATGGTCTTTTTGCATGACCCTTTGTTTCAACCATTCAGTCTTGCATTTGAAATAAAAGAAAAAGTATTAATATATATATATATATATATTCATTTAAAAATAAATAAAAATTTGATATATACGTACTCTGAGGACATCTTCAGGAGTTCTTATGTGTGCAGTGATAAATTCACAAACGTAGTATCCACACAAGTTATTACCTGGTTGCTGCCGCAAATACCACTGTACGAGAAGAAGATTATTCTCATCATCTCACACGTAAATTGAAGTACGATATAGTAATTAAACACGTGGGGAAGTATATATAGTACAACTTACTGGTATTTCAACTACATTAAGTGGTGCCTTGCAATCCTTGCGGTGTTGCCAAATAAACTCTTTCCAAACCCTGTGCGACCAATAATGTACGATCATTAATAAATTATGGCAAAGTCTATTCAATAATAGTTGTGCGCGAGAGATCGAAATTACCCCTTGATAATGTCTATCATATCTTGGTATAGTGCCCGCTCTTTTCTCAACGAGTCCAAGATTACTAACCGACTTGAGTTTAACTCAATGACAATGAGTATCCAGTGAAACCTGCATTGGTTTATACACACACATACATGCATATAAGTTGCATTGATATTACATAAAATGTGTAGACTACATTATTATTAACACTTACTCAAAGCTGTACGGGAAAAGTATTGTTGTCTTGTCGTGCTGCTTCACGAAGAACCTCATGATATTCTTCTGTGCTTCAGATACCCACTGCTCCTTGACATTAATATCGGTTTTGAATACGATATAAGGATCAATGAAACCAACACTGGTGTCCTGTATTCTTTGGAGCTCTGACATCTAGAATCTGTATATAAATATAAGTTACATGTGAGGATAATTATATACACGTATGCATGGAAGTGAGTTTATTAAATAAAAGTAAGAATCACTAATATGTAAGATTGATTTGTCTAGAGCGTCCATGTGGTATAGTTGATGCAATTCTTCGAAACTAATATGTAAGATGTCATCGCCACGGAAGTAATGATGGTCTCTAAATCTGACAAAGATCCACTCCTCACCCCTGCCACACGCCTGCATGTACCACTTGTTGAGCAAGTACATTAGCGTACCTAATTCATTCAGAGCCACAGGGTTGTACAGACTTTTGCCAAATTTATAAGTCTTCCAGGTATCAACTTCCAGGTTCTGGATTGGAGCTTTGCCCGTCAATTGATCCAAGGTTAAACCAGTTAGTTCAAAAAAAGCATTAAGGTCTCGAACCGACACTTCTCCAGAGTTGTCTGGTCGATAGACTTCTATGTTGGAACCATATTCATTAGCAACAAAGATTTTGTATTGGTTGCTTCTGTTGTCCGAGCTGTGGGACATCCTTCCCTGATGCTCTTTTCCTTTTCTTATCTGCATCATGTGACTTCACGAGGGAGCGGTCATAGTCTGATTGTGGCGGAGGCTTACGAAGTTTAAGCATCTTTTTCTTGTGAGCTTCGACCTTCTGCCTCAGCAGATCTTGTGGTATTTAAAAGTACGGCCTCTCCTTAAGCTTCACTTGTCTCTGCTTTTCGATATCTATAAAAAAATCTTTCACTTTTTTGTCTTCTTTAGCTGCTATTTGCTCATTAGTCTTTTCAGGAAGTATTTCTTGAGAAATAACTCTTGTTTTTGGGGTCTTCTTTGCCGCCGGGACCTTAGACGTCTCTGTAGTGCATCACTGTGGAGGGGGTGGGGGCGGTGTTGGAGACCGGCGTGGAGGCGTTGGAGATTGTTGTGGAGGCGATGGGGCCGGTGTAGGAGTTGGAGATCGTTGTGGAGGCGATGGGGCCGGTGTAGGAGTTGGAGATCGCCGTGGGGATGAAGTCGTCTCGCCCCCCGCGACGCTGTGATTAGATGGAGAATGAATGATTGGGCTAGGGTGGGGGGAGACCCTGCTACAAAAACAAGTTGTGAGTCAATTATTTTTGAAGCCAATATAAAATTAATGGAAAATAATATTTCATTCACTTTCATTTGTACCTAGGGTGAGGTAGGGGAAGCGGTGGCGCCCCAGGAATGATGATGAAACGTTTGCACCATTGAATAAATGTCTTCTCTGCTTCTCCTAGTGTCTTCTCCCCATCACCGCCTTCAATGTCAAGAGGAACATTGCTATAACCTTTGAGCACTCTATCGACCGAGACGCTAGCATATCCATGTTGAATAACTGACCCATGGATTCTTGGTGTCTTCATTCAGTCTATTAGAGATACAACCCCGACAGCCACCATGATTGATGCATTATTACCATCTAGAATGTGCAGCTCACATGTTGTTAGGGGCTCGGTAATGTCATCAACAGGGAAGCACAACCCAGCGTCATCTTGAATAAATGGTAGCTCCGTGGAAGCACAACTGCTTTTCATTTGACCAACGGGGCTAATGGTGACTCCCAGCGTTGATTGCGATTGCATTTGACTCATTGCTAGCTGCACTTGCCTCTTGATCTCCTCCTGCATTCTTGCCTCAAGAGATTTTTCTCGTTCACGTGATTCAAGCAATGCTTGTCGTGACTCATTAACAAATTGCTCCAATACACAGATTTGGTCTGCCTCCTCATCCTTCTTTCTCTGGCGGCTTCTGTAGGTATCCTTGTCTGCTGGGAATGCTTGTAGCCACAGAACCGCCCCATAGTCTCTTGTTCGACCACCGTGTTTGGGATTCTCTAGGGCATATGTCAATTCATCCTTCTCTCTGTTGGGCTTGAAAACACCACTATCAGCTTCTTCCCTAGCACGAGCTAGTCTCTGTGTTGCTCTCTCAATTTTTTGGCCAAAAATTAGCTTGCTAGTGTCTGGGTCTAGGCTTCCCCCATGAGCGTAGAACCAATTCTTCACACGTTGAGGCCAGTTCTTCTCTATTGTTTCAGGTATGATTCCCTTGGCAGTAATCTCTGCTTCTAGGTTCTACCACTTGGGAATAGCACTCCTATAACTGTAACAACCCAGAATTTTTCCTGGAAACAAAAAGAATAAAAATCACAACTACAAAATTTTTTTCTTAGAAATAGCCAATGGTTGGTGACTGTCTTGTAGGAAAACTACCCTAGCTGCATAAGTAGTACCTATTGTAGATGTTTATATCCTCGAATTAAATTAAACTTGCATGAGTTGCTTCTTATGTTCTTTTGTATTGATTAACAAAAGCAACAACATTTATTTAATTATTGAAATAAATGTGTATGCATGTAAGAGCTAATTCAATTAACCTAAATTGGAGGAGCCCCTTTTGGCCCTGGAGCACAAGCCAGTCCGTTTCCACAGCCCGCGAACGAGCTTCAGCCTGGCAGGCCGCACACCAGCAGCCGCAGGCCGGCCCAACTCCCGCCCCAAACGGCCCAGCCAAGGAGAATCCGCAGGCGGCCTCGTCTCCACCGTGACGGGCCACGAATCCGGCGCGGTCCGACAGCGTCAAGCGGCCCAGCTGGGAGCTGCCCTCTTTTCTCTCCCGATCACCGCCAGCTGGGACCCCGTCGTCATCACTTTCCTTGCGCCTCTTCTCCTTTTCGCGCTGAGTCAGGACAAAGGAGGAGGAAATCTCCATCGCCAGCCGTTCTTTTCACGTCGGTTGTCGACGGACGCGCGGATGCGACGCCACCTCGTCTATCCGCACTGCCTCCGCCCCCAGCTGGAGCCATCCGCGCCATGACGCCACCACTGTGGCCCGCGCCCTCGCAACCGCCCCCTGGCACCATAGTACAAAGTCTGAGTGGGTGGTTGCGCCGAATCAGAAGCGCCAGGGTGACCCGCGACCGCACCATGACCGTAACCCTAACCTAAGCGCACCGATCCCCTCCACGTGGCCCCAAGCTCCTTTCCGCCGTTCACCTCGCCATGATCACCGCCTCCCTATAAGAAGGCACCCCGAGGTGCCCTAGCCATTTCCCATCACCCCGCCGCCGCCCTGGTGGCCATCATTTTCCGGCGTAACCAAGAGAGGGAAGGGAAGGGGGAAGAAAGGGGGGGGGGGGCAGCAAGAGAAGGCCGCCGAAGAGGAGCCGCTGGTTCGGAGGACGACGTGCCGTCCGACCACGGCGGAGCAGCTGCTCGGCACGGCACGGCCATGCCTCGACACTGCCTCGACTCGCCCGGCATCAACATCCTTTTGCCATCGCCACCTACGGTGAGTCCATCACCCTTTCGGCTCTTTACCGTAGTGCTCGCGGGCATCACATCGCCGTCTCCGTACCGGGAACGAGCAAGAGGAGGCACTGGCTCCTGAACCTGCCTACACACATGCACGTACACCTATCGTCCAAGCCACGGACCGCACTGAGCACCGAGGGCCTGGGAACGCTAGAGGGGCGACATGTTGCGGAGCATGCCCGCCATGGCTAGAGCTCACCATGGTGAGGTTCTGTTCTTACCGCGTTAGGCCAGTAGAAGCGAGGGAAGGAGGGCTACCTGTTTTGCCTTGGCAAGGAACGTACCGCGCGCAGCAAGAGGAGGAATAGAGCCACGTGAGAGAGCTGCTCGCGTTCACCTTGTCGGTGGAGCCGCGCTCCAGAGCGCCGTCGTGCGAGAGCGTCCAAATCGCCCAGCCACCTCGCTGGACAGGGGCGGGACGAGAAGTCTTTGGTTGAGCCTATATACGCTACCGAGGAGCCGCCGTGGCTAGGAAACGGCCGCTCACCGCCGGCGGACGCGCCACCGCGCGGGAAAGCAAGGGGAGGAGCCGGGATAGTAGTTCGGTGCACCAGGTGCGCCGTGGACCAAGGGAAAAAAAGGGGAGGTGAACACGGTCCACCGTAGACCCCACGTGCACCCGTGGACTGCTCGGTCATGCCCACCGTGAACCAAGCCCACAGCGACTGGGACCCTTTTTCAAATCCACAGCGCAACGTGGCATCACGAGGAGCTGCCACGTGTCACTGCCTGGGGTTCCCAGTCCATTTTTCTTTTTCAGCATTCATTTAAGCTTAGAAAATTCATAACTAATTCATTTTAACTCAGAAAAATACCAAACCAGAGTCCAAATTTTTCTAAAAAGGAGCTCTACGTCATAGGCTTGTGTTTGAATGCATTTGGATCTTTCGAAATTCTGTTGCTTCTTTGTGCACCTTTATAGGAGTTGCTCACGCGACCATATGATACGTTTAACAGAGCTGGAGGACCTGCCGATCGAGGAGTACGACCCTGACTACAGCGAGGACTTGGGAGACGACCTGCCAGGTGCCACGCCCCACCCAAACTCGTAGATCCTATTATGCATGCTATAACTAGAATTGCTAGCGCTTTATCTTTTATGCAATAATACGATGTAGGTTGCATGGTAGTTTTACTTGAGCCTTATACCTTGCTGCAACCTTACTCCTGCACACCCGCTGATAGGCTAGATGCTCGCTTGTTACATACTTACTGCTTTACTCTTACTCGCATTATATCTGTGATGTGATGCTGGTGAGGGAGAGACGTATGTGCGTAAGGCACGAGGTGCCGTAAAACTTGGTAAAAACTGGACAATGAACATGGGGAGATCATGGCGTGTGTCTTGGGTGTGTGGTGAGGGTTGAGTCAATCGGACAGGATCTTACGACGAGTCTTTGGGGCAAGTCTTGCCGAAGGGGTGCGACCTGGGCATCCCTTGCGAGAGTTACCTGTGGCGGGTATATGAGAGAGGTGGACCGGGGTGTTGGTTATCCCTGGTGAGGTGCTGTCATGGCACGGGGAGTAGGTGATCCCCTTTTTGAGAAGATATCCTGTCCGGTCCCCCTAAGGACTGGTATGTCTTGTGAACCGGAACCATGGGACCTTCGTGCACACCACTCGCTCCCGATGGGCGGGGGACGATTACCCGACTGATTAGGGCAGTATCACCACTACTAGGATGGAAGGTGATAGTGTAGGGAGGTACGGGCATGGGGACCCACACCCTCCTAAGACAGCGTAGTGACCTTGGGGGCCCGGTACTACGTCTCACAGTCTCAGCGTTTCGGTGGACTCCGGGGTGGCCTAGGGCTGAGTGGTAGGGTGGTACTGTACCGGTTGGGAGGCAGTCGGAATCAGCCTAGACGAGCCGGATCATCGAGGATGGCGATCTTGTGGATTACCAGGTGTACACGCTCTGCAGAGTTGATCGATCTATACGTATAGCCGCGTCCTCGGATATGGACTTTTCCATGACCTACGCTTCACTTGATTAGTGAGAGGAGTCCCTTCTACCTTTCCCCTGGGTTTTGTGTTGGACTCCGGCTTTGGCCGTTGAGACGAGATCTGAGTGGGAGTCGATCTCGTCGCCTAGGGAGAGAGTGAGATGAGATGAGTTGTGTGTGATGGGTGCGAAGAACGTGTGAACATGATGGGTTAAGTAAAGAAAACCTGATGAACATATTATAGTCTATACATTAACCACTTGCATAGGCAACCCACAGCCTAAATAGGTCTCTTTCTATTTTTACCCAATGCATTCCACTCTCCGCAAAGCAATGCAAGCATGGGGTGGGCGATGCGTGGCCAGTACCAAGTGTACTGATAGATTTTTGGCAGGTTCCGAGCCTGAGTACGACTACGAGGGCGATGACTGGGAAGACTAGAGGGTCTGTTCTGCGCTCGAGCTGGTTTCAGGAGATCGTGTTTCCGCTGCTATCCTCATCTGATGCTGTTCAGGATGCTATGTGTGAGTGTGTTCCGCCCTGCGTGGCGAAGAGAATAATTTATGTAAAACTCTCTATGGTATTCTGATAATCGTGTATGACTCGATGTATCACTGAGATTTGGGTAAATTGATGAATCGTTCGTCATTTTACACGTCGTTTCTGTGGATTTCCCTTCGTGGAAATCAAGGACGTTTCAGTTGGTACCAGAGCCATGCTTGACCCTAGGATGGACCCATAGGTTTGGACAATAGGATTATGAAAGATCTTGACACTTTCGGTTATATTACCGACCATGCTGCATTTTCGTGCATGGCTTACCTCAATTTCACACTCTCTTACCTAAATTTCGTTCTACCATACCCATCACATCGCTCCGCCCCACCCCGATTCATCCTGTATCACTCAGAATTCGCCAAGTATCACCCTGATTTACCATGTTTTGCCTTGACTTACCATGTTTCACTTGTAATACCCAAGATACTTCATAAACGACAAGTACTGACTTCGTCTTACGGTTAAAAATTACAGATGGCTCCTGTTGTCGAGCTCCCCGTGGACGGACTGGCCTACCGTGGGTTCGCCACGATCCTGTATGACGTACTGGACTCGCTGGGCGTCCCCACAGAGGGGATTGAGTACGTGTGCCGTGGTGAGCCGGGACCCGACGGGTTCAAGGGCCACGTCGTGGTCCACCTCAAGGTCCCCGCTAGCGAGTTCGTACCCGTGCTGCGTGCCTTCGAGACACTGGAGGTGGAGAACTCCATCGCTTCGTGCGTGCAGTCCGTCTCGTGCACTGCTCTTCGTAGTGTGATGCGTGACGCACACGACTACCTCAAGACGGGACCATACCGCCTGCTGCCTGCCGCTCTGGACCTCAATAGGTTCTCGGAGCCGCAGATCACTGCTGCAGACTGTGCCGCGCGTGACGAGGTCGACCCCTGCCTGAGAGCCTCCGCGCAGTACATCATTGCCCAGGATCGCTACATCATGGATGTGGAGATGTAGAACCGCCGCTACCGAGACTTCCTGTTCCGTTGCGACGAGGAGTTCCTCAAGGTGGAGCGCAAGGAAGAGGAGATGGTCGGCAAGCTCGAGGAGGAGCGCATGGGCTATGACAGAATGAAGACCTTCTACGAGACTCGTGAGAAGTCACTACGGGAGGAGATCGCCAACCTCAAGGACAAAGTTGGGGAGGCTGAGCTTCGCCACGACTATCTTGAGTCCAAGGTGCTTGAGTGTGAGGATCGGATTGAGCGTCAGAGGCTTACCCTAAGGGAGTTCCATGAGAAGGAGAAGCACCGTGGCATCAGGAAGCTTGCCCTGGAGGCCCATTGCAACACGATGGAGAAGCAAGCCGTGGAGGCTGCCATCACCACCACATACAACATGCAACATCTGGTCCACTACATCAAGTGCACCGAGTACCTTCAGGACAAGGTGAACCGCATCAGCCAGGCTTGGATCGACGCTGATCGCAAGCACGTCCAGGAGATCGGAAAGGTCCAGGGCGTCCTCTTACCTGGGATGCGCAAGAAGCCACGTAGACAGCCTTTCCACGTTGAGGCCACCAAGCTCAACTTCAAGGCTTGCTCGACGGAGGATTACGCAGAGGTTCCGAGGACAGAGATGCTGGACTACGCTCTCACCTACGTCGCGAGGATCCACCGCTCCGACGACGAGCTCCGTGCCATGGAGGGCACTCCCGAGGCTTCCACTTCCGGACCTTCTACACCACTCAACACTTCCGGTCAGGAGTAGTCAATGTAGTAGTAGACATGTTGAGCCCTGCGTGGCTAGAGACATGACACACCTATGAAGCAAAGTAGGATGTCCCACTTTTGGAGCTACCTGCGAGTAGCACGATTCCCGCGAATCTGTCAGTGTAGCTACTGGAGATGTCGCTATGTAATAAATTAATGTAATGGATGTTTTGGATCTTATCGCATCTTATGGTTCTTAATTGCTTCTTTGTATGAGTGTTGGATAGAAATCTTGTTTTAATTTGATAGACCACTTAACAATGAATTTAACGAAAAATGTTAAATAATGACCTAACCCTGCAGAGAGATGTCTTGCCGCCGTTCTGCTCGTCTGAACAACCGCTCGCTTTCCCCGCGCCCATGGCCCGTGGTCGTGGCCGTGGCCGTGGAGGGGGCAGGGGAGCACCCTTCGGAGCCGGGGAGGAGCCCGCACCAGAGGAGCCCGCACTGGGGGCGGGTGCCGCCCAGCAGCTTGGAGGAGGTGCACCACCGCCGCCGCCACCATTGCTGGCGGAGGTGATGGACCGCCAAACCCGCCTCTTGGAGACGCTGGCTCAAGGAATGCTACATCGCCACGGGGGTCCTCCCAACGACTTCCAGCGGAAGTTGGAGGGTTTCCTCAAGCTGAGTCCTCCTACTTTCGACACCGCCGATGACGACCCCATCGTTGCTGAGGACTGGCTCCGTGAGATGGAGAAGAAGCTAGACCTCACCACCTGCACTGACGAAGAGTGCGTGGGGGTCGCCGCCCACCAGCTCACTGGCACTGCACGCACATGGTGGGACAGCTACTGTGACGCCCACGAGGACCCGGGGAGTATCTCTTGGGAGGAGTTCGCCGAGGCCTTTCGGGAGCACCACGTGCCCGAAGGTGTCATGGATGCCAAGGTGGAGGAGTTCCGCAACATCTCCCAGGGCTCCCAGAGGGTTCAGGAGTACACCACTCGCTTCACCCGCATGATGAGGTATGCTCCGGGTGAGACCGATACTGAGAAGAAAAAGATGTACTGCTTCAAGAAGGGGCTGAACTCTCGTCTCAAGGTGGCCCCCTCGGGTCATGCCTGCCGCACCCTTCGTGAGATGGTCAACAAGGTACTAGAGATGGAGAGGGATCGTCTGGAGGCGGACGCCCTCCACAAGGAGAAGAAGCGTCAGTTCGAGAGTCCCTCTCGTGGCCTGGCTCCGCAGAGGCCACGTGCTCACGTGCTTCCCCCGCTCCGCCCACGTTACACTCAGGGGGCTGTGACCGCACCGAGCCGTGGAGGTGGTACCTACACCGCCAACTACCACCGCCCTGCTCAGAGCGGTCCTGCTCCGAGTCGCCCCACTCAGGGAGCTGGCACGTGGAGGTCCGCTACACCCACCCCCACAGGTAGCGTGCCCTTCACTTGCTTCGGTTGTGGCCAGCCTGGTCATAAGATCGCCGAGTGCCCCGTCAAGAACGGCACACCGCCTGCTCCGACCCAGACGAGACCGGCTGCTACACCTTCTGCACCGCGCAAGAATGTTGCAGGGGCTGTCCGTAGTCGTCTCAACCACATGACCGCGGAGGACGCCCAGGACGCTCCCGACGTGGTGTACGGTATGTTTTTGGTACAGGGAGTTATAGCTTCGGTTTTGTTCGACTCTGGAGCTACTTGCTCATACATTTCCACCAAGTTTGCACAAGAGCATAGCATACCTGTGACCCCTCGCAAGAAGCCCATTGACACTAGTTCACCTTTGGGTCGCATTTTATGCACCAAGAGATGTCAGGGAGTGAGTATCACCATTGAGGGCTACCCTTTCTTAGCCGATCTCACCTTACTTCCATTTGAGGGACTAGATGTCATACTGGGAATGGATTGGTTGACACAGCACAAAGGAGTGATATCTTGTTCACCGAGGTACGTAGAGATCACACACCCGAATGGTCACATAATCCGCTGTAAGCCTAATCAAGGAAAGGCCGTCTCCATGTTGTGTGCCTTAGAGGCCAAGACAGTCGAGGAGGTGACCGTAGTGAATGAGTACCCTGATGTGTTTCCTGAGGAATTGCCAGGCATGCCACCTGATCGGGATGTAGAGTTTGTGATTGACCTTCTGCCTGGTACCGGACCTATTGCTAAAAGACCCTACCGCATGTCAGTCGATGAGCTGGAGGAGCTAAAGAAACAGCTCAAGGAGTTGTCGGACAAGGGGTACATTAGACCTAGTGCTTCACCCTGGGGTTCCCCTGTTCTGTTCGTGAAAAAGAAGGATGGATCCATGAGGATGTGTATTGACTATCGGAACTTGAATGCCGTGACAGTCAAGAACAAGTATCCTCTGCCTAGGATCGATGACCTCCTAGATCAGCTGAAAGATGCCAAGTACTTTTCCAAGATTGATCTTAGGTCGGGGTATCATCAGATGAAAATCAGACCCGAGGACATTCCTAAGACGGCCTTCGTCACCAGATACGGGCAATACGAGTTCACAGTGGTGTCCTTCGGACTCACTAATGCTCCGGCCTATTTCATGAACATGATGAATAAGGTGTTCATGGACGAGCTGGACAAGTTCGTGGTGGTGTTCATTGATGACATCCTTATCTACTCCTCCACCACCGGAGAGCATGAACAACACTTGAGAGTGGTTCTGGAGAAGTTGAGGCAGAATCAGCTTTATGCCAAACTTAGCAAGTGTGACTTCTGGCTCGAAAAAGTCGCTTTTCTTGGTCACGTACTCACTGCTGAGGGAGTCGCTGTAGATCCCGCAAAGATCGAAGCTGTTAAGGAGTGGGAACAACCCCGCAATGTGACCGATATCCGCAGTTTTCTCGGATTGGCTGGGTACTATCGAAGATTCATTGAGAACTTCTCAAAAATAGGCAAGCCCATGACCAACCTACTGAAGAAGACTAAGGAGTTTGAATGGACGCCCGAGTGCGAGCACAGCTTCCAGACTCTGAAACAGAAGCTTACCACCACTCCTATTCTTGCCTTGCCCGATATCCAGAAAGACTTCGTAGTCTATTGTGATGCATCTAGATAGGGACTGGGTTGCGTTTTGATGCAAGATGGGAGAGTCATTGCCTATGCGTCTCGACAGTTGAAGGACCATGAACAACGCTACCCGACCCACGATCTTGAGCTTGCCGCTGTTGTGCATGCCCTAAAGATTTGGAGGCATTACTTGATCGGAAATAAGTGTGATATCTACACCGATCACAAGAGCCTGAAGTACTTCTTCACACAAGAGGACCTGAACATGAGACAGCGCAGATGGCTAGAGCTTATAAAAGATTACGACCTGGAGATTCACTATCATCCGGGAAAAGCTAATGTAGTCGCTGATGCCTTGAGCCGAAAGAGTTATTGTCACCATCTGTCCATGGAAGCTGTACCACCCGAGCTGTGTCAGGAAATGGGTGACCTTCGTCTTGAGATTCTACCAAAGGGCATGCTAAACGAGCTTCGAGTGCAATACAACCTCAAGGATCGAATCCGCAACGCGCAACTAGAGTGTCCGGAAATCTGGGAGATCCGAGAACTCATGGAGAGGGGCAAGTGCCCCGATTACAGGGAAGATGAGCAAGGAGTGTACTGGTACAAGGACAGAATCTGTGTACCATCTGATCCCGCCTTGCGACAAGAAATCCTGGAAGAGGGTCATGATTCTAAATATTGTATCCACCCAGGAAGCACCAAAATGTATGCCGATATGAAGAATCAGTTTTGGTGGAAGAACATGAAGGCAGATATTGCTGGGCATGTCGCGCGATGCGACATTTGCAATAGGATCAAGGCCGAGCATCAGAGACCGGCCGGGTTGCTTAAGCCCTTGGACGTCCCGGTGTGGAAATGGGAGAGCATATCCATGGACTTTATAGTGGGTTTACCTCGAACCCCTAAAGGCCATGACTCGATTTGGGTGATTGTTGACCGTCTGACCAAGGTAGCTCACTTCATAGCAGTGAGGATTGACTACAGAGTTGATAAGTTAGCAGATCTATACATCGAGCACATTCTCAGACTCCACGGAGCCCCCACTAGCATAGTGTCTGATCGTGGCATGCAATACGTGTCCAAGTTCTGGAAGAGTCTCCACAAAGCTATAGGGACTCGACTGGATTACAGCACCGCGTACCACCCATAGACAGATGGTCAGACAGAGAGGGTTAATCAGATTTTGGAGGACATGCTCCGAGCTTGTGTCTTGAAGTATGGTTCTGATTGGGAGAAAAGTTTGTCCCACGCAGAATTCTCGTACAACAATAGCTACCAGGCTAGTCTCAAGATGTCACCGTTTGAGGTGTTGTATGGCAGAAAGTGCAGAACCCCTCTGATGTGGTCAGAGGTAGGAGAGAGATCATTCTTTGGCCCCGCAAAGATCAAAGATGCCGAAGAAGGAGTTGCCCAAGTGCGAGAGAACCTGAGGATTGCCCAAAGCCGACAGAAAAGCTACGCAGATAACCGTCGGAGAGACCTCGAGTTTCAGGTTGGGGACTACGTCTATCTCAAAATCTCCCCACTCCGAGGCACTATCAGATTTCATGTGAAAGGGAAGTTGGCCCCCAGGTACGTGGGACCTTACCGGATTTGTCAGAGAATCGGCAAGTTAGCATACAAGGTAGAGTTGCCCGAGGAGCTGACAGGAGTACACCCAGTGTTTCATGTGTCCCAGCTACGCAAGTGCTTGCAGTTGCCAGAGCAAGAGGTACTCACAGATGCACTAGATATTCAGGACACCCTAGAGTACAAAGAACACCCGATCCGGATATTGGACAGAGCTGAGAAGGAGACTAGAAGCACCGTGATACCCATGTGCAAGGTTCAGTGGAGCAACCACACTGAACGGGAAGCTACATGGGAGAAGGAGTCCGAACTCCGAAGGCTTTACCCCTATCTCTTCGAAAGGTATGTCACACCTTAAATCTCGGGACGAGATTTCTGTGAGGGGGAAGGACTGTAACAACCCAGAATTTTTCCTGGAAACAAAAAGAATAAAAATCACAACTACAAAATTTTTTTCTTAGAAATAGCCAATGGTTGGTGACTGTCTTGTAGGAAAACTACCCTAGCTGCATAAGTAGTACCTATTGTAGATGTTTATATCCTCGAATTAAATTAAACTTGCATGAGTTGCTTCTTATGTTCTTTTGTATTGATTAACAAAAGCAACAACATTTATTTAATTATTGAAATAAATGTGTATGCATGTAAGAGCTAATTCAATTAACCTAAATTGGAGGAGCCCCTTTTGGCCCTGGAGCACAAGCCAGTCCGTTTCCACAGCCCGCGAACGAGCTTCAGCCTGGCAGGCCGCACACCAGCAGCCGCAGGCCGGCCCAACTCCCGCCCCAAACGGCCCAGCCAAGGAGAATCCGCAGGCGGCCTCGTCTCCACCGTGACGGGCCACGAATCCGGCGCGGTCCGACAGCGTCAAGCGGCCCAGCTGGGAGCTGCCCTCTTTTCTCTCCCGGTCACCGCCAGCTGGGACCCCGTCGTCATCACTTTCCTTGCGCCTCTTCTCCTTTTCGCGCCTAGTCAGGACAAAGGAGGAGGAAATCTCCATCGCCAGCCGTTCTTTTCACGTCGGTTGTCGATGGACGCGCGGATGCGACGCCACCTCGTCTATCCGCACTGCCTCCGCCCCCAGCTGGAGCCATCCGCGCCATGACGCCACCACTGTGGCCCGTGCCCTCGCAACCGCCCCCTGGCACCATAGTACAAAGTCTGAGCGGGTGGTTGCGCCGAATCAGAAGCGCCAGGGTGACCCGCGACCGCACCATGACCGTAACCCTAACCTAAGCGCACCGATCCCCTCCACGTGGCCCCAAGCTCCTTTCCGCCGTTCACCTCGCCATGATCACCGCCTCCCTATAAGAAGGCACCCCGAGGTGCCCTAGCCATTTCCCATCACCCCGCCGCCGCCCTGGTGGCCATCATTTTCCGTCGTAACCAAGAGAGGGAAGGGAAGGGGGAAGAAAGGGGGGGGCAGCAAGAGAAGGCCGCCGAAGAGGAGCCGCTGGTTCGGAGGACGACGTGCCGTCCGACCACGGCGGAGCAGCTGCTCGGCACGGCACGGCCACGCCTCGACACTGCCTCGACTCGCCCGGCATCAACATCCTTTCGCCATCGCCACCTACGGTGAGTCCATCACCCTTTCGGCTCTTTACCGTAGTGCTCGCGGGCATCACATCGCCGTCTCCGTACCGGGAACGAGCAAGAGGAGGCACTGGCTCCTGAACCTGCCTACACACATGCACGTACACCTATCGTCCAAACCACGGACCGCACTGAGCACTGAGGGCCTGGGAACGCTAGAGGGGCGACACGTTGCGGAGCATGCCCGCCATGGCTAGAGCTCACCATGGTGAGGTTCTGTTCTTACCGCGTTAGGCCAGTAGAAGCGAGGGAAGGAGGGCTACCTGTTTTGCCTTGGCAAGGAACGTACCGCGCGCAGCAAGAGGAGGAATAGAGCCACGTGAGAGAGCTGCTCGCGTTCACCTTGTCGGTGGAGCCGCGCTCCAGAGCGCCGTCGTGCGAGAGCGTCCAAATCGCCCAGCCACCTCGCTGGACAGGGGCGGGACGAGAAGTCTTCGGTTGAGCCTATATACGCTACCGAGGAGCCGCCGTGGCTAGGAAACGGCCGCTCACCGCCGGCGGACGCGCCACCGCGCGGGAAAGCAAGGGGAGGAGCCGGGATAGTAGTTCGGTGCACCAGGTGCGCCGTGGACCAAGGGAAAAAAAAGGGGAGGTGAACACGGTCCACCGTAGACCCCACGTGCACCCGTGGACTGCTCGGTCATGCCCACCGTGAACCAAGCCCACAGCGACTGGGACCCTTTTTCAAATCCACAGCGCAACGTGGCATCACGAGGAGCTGCCACGTGTCACTGCCTGGGGTTCCCAGTCCATTTTTCTTTTTCAGCATTCATTTAAGCTTAGAAAATTCATAACTAATTCATTTTAACTCAGAAAAATACCAAACCAGAGTCCAAATTTTTCTAAAAAGGAGCTCTACGTCATAGGCTTGTGTTTGAATGCATTTGGATCTTTCAAAATTCTGTTGCTTCTTTGTGCACCTTTATAGGAGTTGCTCACGCGACCATATGATACGTTTAACAGAGCCGGAGGACCTGCCGATCGAGGAGTACGACCCTGACTACAGCGAGGACTTGGGAGACGACCTGCCAGGTGCCACGCCCCACCCAAACTCGTAGATCCTATTATGCATGCTATAACTAGAATTGCTAGCGCTTTATCTTTTATGCAATAATACGATGTAGGTTGCATGGTAGTTTTACTTGAGCCTTATACCTTGCTGCAACCTTACTCCTGCACACCCGCTGATAGGCTAGATGCTCGCTTGTTACATACTTACTGCTTTACTCTTACTCGCATTATATCTGTGATGTGATGCTGGTGAGGGAGAGACGTATGTGCGTAAGGCACGAGGTGCCGTAAAACTTGGTAAAAACTGGACAATGAACATGGGGAGATCATGGCGTGTGTCTTGGGTGTGTGGTGAGGGTTGAGTCAATCGGACAGGATCTTACGACGAGTCTTTGGGGCAAGTCTTGCCGAAGGGGTGCGACCTGGGCATCCCTTGCGAGAGTTACCTGTGGCGGGTATATGAGAGAGGTGGACCGGGGTGTTGGTTATCCCTGGTGAGGTGCTGTCATGGCACGGGGAGTAGGTGATCCCCTTTTTGAGAAGATATCCTGTCCGGTCCCCCTAAGGACTGGTATGTCTTGTGAACCGGAACCATGGGACCTTCGTGCACACCACTCGCTCCCGATGGGCGGGGGACGATTACCCGACTGATTAGGGTAGTATCACCACTACTAGGATGGAAGGTGATAGTGTAGGGAGGTACGGGCATGGGGACCCACACCCTCCTAAGACAGCGTAGTGACCTTGGGGGCCCGGTACTACGTCTCACAGTCTCAGCGTTTCGGTGGACTCCGGGGTGGCCCAGGGCTGAGTGGTAGGGTGGTACTGTACCAGTTGGGAGGCAGTCGGAATCAGCCTAGACGAGCCGGATCGTCGAGGATGGCGATCTTGTGGATTACCAGGTGTACACGCTCTGCAGAGTTGATCGATCTATACGTATAGCCGCGTCCTCGGATATGGACTTTTCCATGACCTACGCTTCACTTGATTAGTGAGAGGAGTCCCTTCTACCTTTCCCCTGGGTTTTGTGTTGGACTCCGGCTTTGGCCGTTGAGACGAGATCTGAGTGGGAGTCGATCTCGTCGCCTAGGGAGAGAGTGAGATGAGATGAGTTGTGTGTGATGGGTGGGAAGAATGTGTGAACATGATGGGTTAAGTAAAGAAAACCTGATGAACATATTATAGTCTATACATTAACCACTTGCATAGGCAACCCACAGCCTAAATAGGTCTCTTTCTATTTTTACCCAATGCATTCCACTCTCCGCAAAGCAATGCAAGCATGGGGTGGGCGATGCGTGGCCAGTACCAAGTGTACTAATAGATTTTTGGCAGGTTCCGAGCCCGAGTATGACTACGAGGGCGATGACTGGGAAGACTAGAGGGTCTGTTCTGCGCTCGAGCTGGTTTCAGGAGATCGTGTTTCCGCTGCTATCCTCATCTGATGCTGTTCAGGATGCTATGTGTGAGTGTGTTCCGCCCTGCGTGGCGAAGAGAATAATTTATGTAAAACTCTCTATGGTATTCTGATAATCGTGTATGACTCGATGTATCACGGAGATTTGGGTAAATTGATGAATCGTTCGTCATTTTACACGTCGTTTCTGTGGATTTCCCTTCGTGGAAATCAAGGACGTTTCAATAACCACCTGATCCCATGCGATGATGGTATTGCCTCTGTCGGGCATTCTGCTGATTTCTCATCACATGTTCCTCACTCTCTTGAGATGTCTTGTATTTTATGAAGTCATCCTAATGGGACTCCAACTTGACAAACGCCTTAGCATTGAAATCCGGCGTATCATTCTTCAAGATAAACTTTTTATACAATGTCTTCTTCCAACTCTGGAACAATGTTGCCATCTTCTTCATTGTCCAATCCCTCACTAGCTCCTTCAAAGCATCATCTGCTTGTAATGTGAAATGCTGAGTGATATCTCTCCAAGCTAGGTTCTTGTCACGATCAGATACAAAACTAACATTAGGAGCGGATATCTTCTGCTTTCATTCACGAGCACTAACTGGGATTCTATCCCTTACAATGAACCCACATTGATTGACATATGTCTGAGCATGTGGTCCCAATGGTTTGCCGATGTCGGTGTTGAATTCTGATATTATGAAACGGCCCTCTAATGGCTTTTTTGGCCCTCGGACTTTTCTACTCTTGCCGGTGGTTGATGTAGATCCAGAGACCGGCTACATGAGTAGAAATACAATGATTAACAACAAATATACATACGCATGCATCTATAAGAGATGATAGATAATCGAATATACCTCGCCAATATTTTCTTGCGCGACAATTTGTTGATCTTCAACCACCGGGATATTCAGGATATCCTCATAATCAACAAAGTACTGACTCGTGTCATCTACATCCACATTGGTGCCGGCGTTGATAATATCCGCCATTATGTCATCATTCAAGTTGTCATCCAGAGCAGCCATTTGTATCTTCAAGATAACACATAGATAGAATTACTATGTCACATAACATAAGTACATGTGATAACACATATAGAATTACTAAATCTAATTAAATATAATAACACATAATATTTCATAAGGATAAACAATAACAAGGTATAGGCTTTGTAATCGAATCAAAAACACTTTCGATCCAAAAACATAGAAATAAGTACATGTATATATACACATAGAATGATACAATTTTCTCTCTCTCTCTCAACACATAGAAATAAGTGCATATGTATATATCTCTAGATGTGCATGTGATAACACATAGAATGTTTCTCTAGATACAATTTTCTCTCTCTCTCAACACATGGAAATAAGTACATGTATATATACACATAGAAATAATTAAGTACATATATATACATATAGAATCTCTCTCTAGATATGCATGTGATATAGATAGAATTACTAATAAAATATCCAAGTGATATATAGATAGAATTACTAAAATAAAATATGCATGTGATATAGAGATAGAATTACTAATAAAATATGCATGTGTCAATTACTAAAACAAAATTAAATCTAACATATATAGAGGGAGATAGAATATAATTACTAAATCCAATTAAATATAATAACACATATATCTAGATAGAATTAATTACTAAATCTAATTAAACCTAACATATATACATAGATAGAATTACTAAATCAAAATTAAATCTAACACATATATAGAGAGAGATAGAATAATAATTACTAAATATATCAAAAACTATAATAAAAAACTATCTAAATAAAGTACTAATTAAATTTTAATACATTTAAATCTAATTAACATATATCAAAAACTATCTAAAAAACTAACTAAAAAACTAAGAATAAACTACTAATTAAATTTAATACATTTTAATCTAACATATATATAAAAAACTATCTAAAAACTATCTAAATAAACTAGTAATTAAATTTAGCATACATTTTAATCTAACATATATATAAAAAACAATAAAAAAAACTAGAAACTTTGTAAAAAAAAATATGGCCGAGAGCAGCTAGCTAGCAGGGTAGCTGGGGCGGATGGCGGGCTGGGCAGGGCGTGCTGGCCGGCCACGGGGCTGAGCTGAGCACCTCGCGCGAGGACGACGTACGGCGGAGACGGTGAGATCGATGCGGGCGGATTGGCGCGGCCGGGCGAGGGACGACGACGGCGCGGCGCGACAGACGAGCTCGACAGCCGCCGGGCGGGGCTCGACGACGAGGCCGGGCGGGAAGCGATGCGGGCGGATTGGCGTGGCCGGGCGGGGGTAGACGACGGCGGCGGCGCGGCAGAGACGAGCTTGACGGCTGGGCGCGGCAGAGACGAGATCGACGTGTAGATCGAAAAGTAGAAGATGAATAGAACAGGAACCGTTCAATATATATAGGCCGGGACTAAACGCTATTTAGTCCCGGCTGGTAAGCCGAACCGGGACTAAAGGTCCAACCCTTTAGTCCCGGCTCGGCTTACCAGCCGGGACTACCGGTTGGTGTTACCAGCCGGGACTAAAGGTATTTTTGGGCAGGCAATTCCACCCACCCTTTAGTCCCGGTTCCTGGCCTGGGCCGGGACTGAAGGCCTAAAAATTTTGGCAGCCCGCCAGAGTAATTGGAAATGCCTGGGATTTTGATTTTATTCTCCTTGTTTAATACTAGGTTAATCAATTAATTCTATAGCAACTTCAATACTTTGCAATATTTATTTTAAAAAATACTATTGATTAACTAATTATTTATTGTAAATAGGAAAATTTTGTAACCTAAAGTTTTTAATTTCTTTTATGAATATAGAATATAAATGTTACTAATACTAAGTATTTTGTTAATGCAAAAATATATTTGTAACTTAAAATTAATAAAACTAATATTATTCGATAGGAAATTTATTATCACATTATTGTAACGTCAATGTTTCAATTTTTTCTTGGTTTTTGACCAAAATGACAGGAAATTTTTGTTGAACCTATAAAAATAAAGAAAATGTAGTATTTTTGTTTTACAACTTTTTTAAATGAAAAAATGGCCTATATAAGGATTGTAGATCTTGATGAGTCGAACAAACTTAATATTCAAAACTTTTCAATTTGAGACAATCTAGGGTTCCGAAAACTAGTTTGTAGGCGTCGAAATTTAAAAATCATAAATTTGAACCATCTAAACTTTCTCAAATGGAAAGTTGACCAAAACAACAATTGTATATCTTGATGAGCTGAACAAACTTGGTATTAAAATTTTTTTCAATTTGAGACAATCTAGGGTTCCGAAAACTAGTTTGTAGGTGTCAAAATTTAAACATCACAAATTTGAACCGTCCAAACTATCTCAAATGGAAAGTTGACCAAAACAACAATTGTATATCTTGATGAGTTTAACAAACTTGGTATTCAAAACTTTTCAATTTGAAGTCATTTAGAGTTCATAATACTAGAGTCAAAGTGTTGTTTTTTTATTTGACCAAATTTGACTTGGTCAAACTTGCTCAAATGAGACACTAAATGACCTCATATGAAAAATCTCTGAATACCAAGTTTGATCATCTCAGCAAGATCTACAATTGTTACATAGCTCATTTTCCCATTTGAGAAAGTTTTATCAAACACTAGTCACAAATTCTTGAATCTCATATAGACTTTCTGAAACTATGTCACACACTTGTGAAATTTGAAACATATATTAAACATATTACAATGTGAAATCATAACATATTACAATGTTACCAGCCGGGACTAAAGGTATTTTTTGGTGGGCAATTCCGCTAACCCTTTAGTCCCGATTCCTGGCCTGGGCTGGGACTGAAGGCCTAAAAATTTTGGCAGCCCGCCAAAGTGTTGTTTTTTCATTTGACCAAATTTGACTTGGTCAAACTTGCTCAAATGAGACACTAAATGACCTCAGATGAAAAAACTCTGAATAACAAGTTTGATCATCTCAGCAAGATCTACAATTGTTACATAGCTCATTTTCCTATTTGAGAAAGTTTTATCAAACACTAGTCACAAATTCTTGAATCTCATATAGACTTTCTGAAACTATGTCACACACTTGTGAAATTTGAAACATATATTAAACATATTACAATGTGAAGTCATAACATATTATATAATATCCGTCTCTAAAACAAAATATATTAAACATGCATCGTTGTATCATGCGGGCACAACAGTGAATTTCTTCTTGACGTATGACCCTTGGTTATGATCTCGTCGTAACCATGGAGTGTCTTCATCATTTAACATGATGCTTGGATCTTTCTTCACTATGAAGGGTGGAATTCGGACATTTCTTTCATAATCTTCTGACATGTCTGACTTGTCTTCAATTCCCACTATATTTATTTGCTCAGAAAGAACTATGTGGCGCTTTGGCTCATTGATCATTGAGTTGATGTCTTCGTTTTTTCTCTCTTTGATTTTGTAGACATGTCTTTCACATAGAACACCTAACTCACATTGGCAGCAAGGACAAATGGTTCGTCTTTGTACCCAATATTGTCGAGGTCCACTGTTGTCATTCCATACTCTTTGTCGACTGTTACCCCTCCTCCGACCAGCTTCACCCATTGGCACCGGAACAAAGGGACTTTAAAATTAGGTGCGTAGTCTAGTTCCCATATCTTTTCTATGCGGCCATAATATGTTTGTATATTCCCATTTGGATATGTGCCATCTATGCGAACACCACTATTTTGATTGGTGCTCCTTTTATCTTGGGCAACTGTGTAAAATGTATTCCCATTTATCTCGTACCCTTGGTACATGAGGATATGTCACGATGGTTGCCTAGCCAACAAATACAGTAGCTCATCAATATTGTCATCGCCTTGACATTCTTTTCGCCAACCAACCACTGAAACTTTCCATGTGCTGACGCCTAATCCAAGCTTCAGTCTTCCCTGGAAACTTGGATCGTAAGAACTCCTTATGTATCTCGATGTATGGATGCACCAATGACGAGTTCTGAAGAACTATGTAGTGTGCTTTATTGAAATAATCGTCTTCCATGCCAATATATGTTTTCTTCCCTAAAGTTCCTTTACCACTAAGTCTCCCCTCGTGTCGCGATTCAGGAACGCTAATCGGGGCAAGGTCAGGAATAAAGTCAACACAGAACTCAATGACCTCCTCTGTTCCATAGCCCTGGGCGATGCTTCCTTCAGGCTTAGAACGAACTTTCACATATTTCTTCAAGACTCCCATAAACCTCTCGAAGGGGAACATGTTATGTAAGAACACAGGTGCAAGAATACTAATCTCCTTCACCAAATGAACTAGGAGGTGTGTCATGATATTAAAGAAGGATGGAGGGAACACCAACTCAAACCTGACAAGACATTGAACCACATCATTCTGTAGAGTAGCTAGTTCCACTTGATTAATTGCCTTCTGAGAAATTGCATTGAGGAATGCACATAGCTTCACGGTGGCTAGACGTACATGTGGAGGTAGAATTCCTCTTAAAGCAACTAGAAGCAATTGCGTCATAAGCACATGGCAGTCGTGGGACTTTAAGTTTAGGAATTTCTTCTCTAGCACATTTATTATACCCTTTATATTGGAGGAGAATCCCGATGGGACCTTGATGCTGCTTAGACATTCGAACATGCTGTACCTCTCTTCTTTGCTAAGCGTGTAGCTAGCAGGACTTAAGTAATGACATACATCATCTATCTTCTCTGGATGAAGGTTGTCTTGTTCTTTCATGCTCTGCAAGTCCTGGCATGCTTCAAGTGAATCCTTTGGCTTCCCGTACACACCCATGAATCCTAACAGGTTCACACAAAGATTATTTGTCAGGTGCATCACGTCGATTGCGTTGCGGACCTCTAGGACTTGCCAATAGGGTAGCTCCCAAAAGATGGACTTCTTCCACATGGGTGCGTGTCCCTTAGCATCTTTGGGAACAGATTCGCTGCCTTGTCCCTTTCCAAATACTACTTTCACATCCTTGACCATTGTGAGTACATCGTCCCCGGTTCGGTTATGAGGCTTCTTCCGGTGGTCTGGCTTACCTTTAAAATGCTTCCCTTTCTTTCTTACTTGGTGATTCAAAGGAAGGAATCGACGATGGCCATGGTACACGACCTTTCGACATCTTTTCAAATATATACTGTCAAGGTCATCAAAACAATGTGTGCATGCATTATATCCTTTGTTTGTCTGACCTGAAAGATTACTTAAAGCAGGCCAATCATTGATTGTTACGAACAACATTGCTCGTAGGTCAAAGTGTTCTTGTTTGTACTCATCCCAGACACGTACACCTGGTTTGTTCCATAAAACTAGAAGTTCTTCAACTAATGGCTTCAGATAGACATCAATATCGTTGCCAGGTTGCCTTGGACCTTGGATGAGGATCGGCATCATAATGAACTTCCGCTTCATGCATAACCATGGAGGAAGGTTGTAGATGCATAACCATTGAGCTTGAATATTCCTTTAAATTCTTACATAGAGCACATGGACAGCACATGAAACCATCCCGCTTATTTGCCTCGGCCACACCTGAGAAATAGTGCACGCCCTCAATAAAGTCTTGGGAGCGGCGATCGGCATTGTACATCCAATGGCGTGACATAATCTGCATTACACGACAAATTATGAAAACCTTGAACATAATTAAGTATTTTATTACACAACATAGATGACACACACATGGTTGATTAATTAACTAAGCCTGGCTACAACGTAAGCAATCCCAACTATCACTAAACAAACTAAAACTACAATACACTTCAGTAACATAATTATTTCATGACCGTACGTAACTAAAACAGACAAATCATTTATCTGTTGAATATCAATAAGCTTCTCCTGCTGGCTCACTGTCTCATCATCAGCAGCCGCTACCTCAAGCACACCCGAATTCTGCACGTATGTAGCATAATCTTCCTCCCAGTACCAACCATCGCATCCATTGCCCTCCCACTGAAATTAAAGCCAAAAAATATTTAGTAAAAAATATTCAAGAAAAGCTGGTCAATTAGCCATAATAATCAAATGCGTAAGAAACTCACATCGCGATCCAGGCACTTGTAGAAAACACGACCCTTGTTGGGTCCCTGTCTCTTGACTCGGTACTCCATCATAATTTTCTGCTTACACTTGCCGTAGATAATGAGAGGGAGTTCTGGCCTCAGTCGTTTCGCAACCGAACGAGAGGCCGAGGATCTGGTACCAGTTGTCATCTACTTTCTATACTTATTTTTGCAAACTAGTGTAAATTTCACATTTTCTAAAATAATATATTTAAACAAAACTAAAATTATTTATTTATCTAACTAAACCATGAAATATGTACTATGTATAATAGTAAAATACCAAACTATCAAGTGATTTTACTATTGTAAATCATCATGTGATTTTGAGCTAAAAATGACATAGAAATCATAATCAAATCCACCATATCAAGTTACTTTCTATACTTATTTTTGCAAACTATTGTAAATTTCTCATTTCTAAAGTAATATATTAAAAAAAATAAAAATATTTATTTATCTAACTAAACCATGAAATGTACTACATATACTAGCAATACTAAACTATCAAGTGATTTTGATGAACTAATTTAACTTTTGTTTATCCAAACATATATGCAAATCATCATGTGAGTTTGAGCTAAAAATAACATAAAATCATAATAAAGTCCAACATATAATGTTACACATGCATCTACATCGCAAAATGAAATAAGCTACTGATAAAACATAAGAGGATTAAGTTTGTTACCTCCATAATCGAAGAGCAACACCAATGGAGGGGGAGAGAGCAAGAACAACAGCAAGCTGAAGAACAGAGGCATTGAGTTTGAATGGAATGGCTCGGGCTCGGGGAGGAAGAAATGAGCTGGTCTATATGCCGGGATAATTAGTCCCGGTTAGGGGGCCAAACCGGGACTAAAGATTAATCTTTATTCCCAGGACATCACCCAAACCAGGACTAAAAGCTTTAGTCCCAGCTGGTATTGCTTTAGTCCCGGTTGGTAATACCAGTCGGGACTAAAGTTTACCTTTAGTCCCGGTTAGTAATACCAGTCGGGACTAAAGATCCCTGCCCCGCGGACGACCGTTGGGCAGGAACCTTTAGTCTCAGGGGCAAAAAATACCGAGGCTAATGCTAAATTAGGACATCGTTCTAAAGTCTGTTCTCTAGTAGTGGTGTGTGGGCCGAGGGAGTGTACGTATTCCAGAAGATGGTACGGCAAATATTTTGATCTATGGAGAATCTGTTTAGAGTAATAAAGAAGGCAAGGGACACGTACAAAAGTAGTGGGAATAATTCTGGTACTGATCGATCTCATGTGTGATTGCATATTCCATGTGGTGAGTGCACACTTGTCTGGAAATACCTGAAGGTGCATGCCTCTCTATTATTAGCAACACTATCGGAAACCTTAAATTTACCGAGTGTTTTTATGTTTGCCCAGTGTATTCCCTCGGGCACTCGGCAAACAAATTCTTTGTCGAGTGCTATCCTAAAAACACTCGGCAAAAAAAAGCACCCGGCAAAGAGGGAGGTTTGCCGAGTGTCAAATAAAAAACACTCGGCAAATAGAGAGTTTTACCGAGTGTCAAAAAAACACTCGGCGAAAAGAGAGGTTTGCCGAGTGTCCAAAAACAACACTCGGCAAAGCAAAAAAATGAAGAAAAAAACCCACCCGCCCCTAAAATCACCCACCCTCCCCTCTCCTCCCTCACGCACACACCCCTCCCCTCCCTCCCAACTCGCTCCCTCCCATCCTCTCCCGTGAGCGGCCGCTGCCTCCCCTCCTCCCGCCGACGGCCGGCCCCCTCCCCTCCTACTCTTCCCTGACCCCTTGATCACCGGCGGCGCCCCTCCCCCGGATCTTCTGCCCGTCCCCTCCCTCACCGGCGGCACCCCTCCCCCGGATCCGCTGCCCCCCCCCCCCCCCCCCTCACCGGCGGCGCCCCTCACCGGCGGCGCCCCTCCCCAGGATCCACCACCTCGCCCCTCCCCCCCTCCCTCGGATCCACCGCCCCGTCCCTCCCTCCATCACCGGCGGCGCCCCTCCCCCAGATGTACCGCCCCCTCCCTCACCGACGGCCTGGGCGAGTGCGTGCGGCAGGTGGCTTCGGAGGCGGACGTAGAAGGCGAGCAGCGTGTTCGCGAGGTAACGGTCCGCAAGGAGGCCCGAGCGCGCGGTGCGGGCGTGGTGGCGGCGGGCTTGGTGGTTGGTGGCGGCCGGTGGTGGCGTGGTGGTGGTGCTGGCGGTGGCGGGCTTCGTGGCGTGGCGGCGAGAGGCAAGGGTGGCGGCCTGGTGGCGGCAGCCTGGTGCCGGCGGCGGCCGACTTCGTGGCGTGGTGGCGGGAGGCAAGGGTGGCGGCGGCCGATGGTGGCGGCAGCCGGCTTGTTTTTTTTATTTTTTTCGAAAAAAATGTTTGCCGAGTGTTTTTTGGGCACTCCCGACAAAAACACTCGGCAAAGACTGTTTGCCATTAAGAAATTTACCGAGTGTCGTTTGCCGAGTGTAACACTCGGTAAACACTTTGTCGAGTGTAACACTCGTCAAACCCTTTGCCGAGTGTTTTTGGGGCTTTGGCACTCGACAAAGCAACTGTATTCCGTAGTGCAACCGCTAATGATGAGCTGAATTGTTTCAAAAAAAAGCAACCCCTAATGATGCCATTAGTCTGCTAATTGGTCATCGTTAGGTGATGGTGTCCCTGGCGTTGTCCTTAGCCATCTGAATTAGATAGCCCACTTTAACGTTTTTAGTTGAAAATACAAAGTTTGAGGATTGAAATAAGCAGTCACCTTTGATATAGTCCTAAGATGATAAGTCCAAAAGTAAATTTGGGCAATGAAACGGTCGTTCTTAGAAGTCGTCAAGGACAAAACTGAAACTCAGACGATATCGAGAGACTAATAAAATGACTATATTGCCCAATAATTTCATGATTATTAGAAGTGTCGTCTTTATGTATCACCAAAGCTGCCGCAACAACACCATTTTTATTACAACAATGGTTGACGTGTCCTCTCCTTTGCGCACCAAAATTTCCAGATCAACAGCGGGACGTACTCGCCGGCAAAAACATGGTTTCCTCCAATACAAAAGTAAAAAGATGGCGTAAGAAGGCTATTGATCGGAACGAGACGTGCGCAAAGATGCATGCAAGGCACGTAATCGTTGAGACGGAACGAACAGGCCCAGGCATTAACGTCAGAACAGTATTTTTCTTTCCCAACAAATCAACAAACAATATTTTTTTAGCTTTTCCTCCCAGCAAAACTAACAGGGAACCTCGTGATAGCAGTCATCGCTCATCAGATAGCTAGCACTGGAGCATGCAGTAGTGCAGTGCCCACCACACTACCTGCAAATTAATTTAGATAAGCGCGCACTTGCGTGTAGTTTTGCACGGAATGGCCCAATGGGCAATGGCTGTATGTTTATGCTTGCTTCGAGACGTACTAGCTACTAGCTAGAGCTTGCTAGTTGGCAAGCAAGGCCTGGTTTAGATTGCAAGTTTTTTCACTCTCTCTCTCTATCACATCAAATCTTTGAATATATATATGAAGTATTAAATGTAGATAAAAAAATAACTAATTACATAGTTTAATTGTAAATTCCGAGACGAATCTTTTGAGCCTAGTTAGGTCATGATTGGACAATAATTATCAAATACAAACGAAAGTGCTACAGTGTCAAATACTGATTCCTAACCCCAATCTAAATGAGGCCCAAAATTCCTACTCGGTGACAGTCACTTCCACCAATCGGAAAGCACGTACAGTACGCCTTCCCAAGGCCTTGTTTAGATTGTAAAAAAAGTGAACCCGATGAATAGTACAACTTTCGTCTTATTTGGCAAATATTGTTCAATCGTGGACCAACTAGGCTCAAAAGATTCATCTCGTGATTTCCAACTAAACTGTGTAATTAGTTATTTTTTTACCTACATTTAATACTCTATGCAAGCGGCTAAAAATTGATGTGATAGAGAAAGAGTAAAAAAGCTTGGAATTTGGATGACATCTAAACAAGGCCCAAGTATACGTAAAATCATTTCATTCGCTCAGAGCGCTAGCTGAAGAGTAAACCTACGCCGGCCAACTTGTCACGTACACACCCGACATCGAGAACGACCTGCAATGACAAGACTGGTGGCAAAGTCCAACGAAATAAACGCAGGAAGAAGAAACGCACACGTCAAAAACCAGCAGGAAACAACCGCATCCAGCCAAGTTCATTGCACTCTGCGACGTGAAGTTAATGGTACTCCCAAACTGCGACACATCACGGATATGTTTGAAAAAGGGTCGATTGAGCCGTTATTGCACTGCCCATTGAATCCAGGATGATGGAAATTTCACGGCGCTAGCTGCTTTCTTTTAATTTGATGCTTAACTGAACTGTTATTTTCAACGATGACAAGTGTACGTGTTGCGATGCAAGCAAATGCGTAAGAATGTAAGCTACCACAAAAAAAAGAGACACAGTTTAGAAAATTTTCTTTGCGAGGAGTTTGAAACAACAAGCTAATATATATAACTCCGTTACATTCTTTGTAAAAAAAACTCCATTAGATTCTTTGTCAAAAAAATAAACTCCATTAGATTTAAGAGTAGACCAAGAGATCTCTTCAATTGGTCTATCTTTCGTTTGAGAATTGTCGTTAAATTGCTTCCCATGGATTTTTTTTATTTTTAATTCTTTTTTATTCAATATTTCAATAATAATCGTTCCTAAAAAAATTACGGATTTGGCGCGACCAAATAACGTTGTCGCGCCACATGCATTGGCGCAGCAATATCCGCAATGTCAGACGACGTTTTCGATGTGGAAAACGATGTCGCGCCACTCCTGCTGACGTGACAGTATTGTTTTGTCGCGCCACCGGGAGTGGTGTGACAAGACCAAACTTTTGAAAGATCATAACTCTTTGATACGACTTTAGATGAAGATAAAATTTATATGAAAATTATAGCTCTCGATGAGATCTACAACTTTGTAATTTTGAGTTTTTTCATTTGAGGAAGTTAAAATGCTCAAAAAAGTAATATAAAATTTCTGGAGCATAATAACCGCGTACAAGTGCTTGTCGTATTAGAAAAATAATATCTTTTTTGTATGTTGTTAAATGAAAATACTTTTTATATTAAAATTATAGCCCTCAATGAGATCTACAACTTTGTAGTTTTGAGTTTTTACATTTAAGATAGTTAAGATGCACGAAAAAATAATATAAAATTACAGCAGCATAATAATCGCATATTAGCGCTTGTTGCATTACAAAAATAATATTGTTTTTGTATGGTGTCAAATGAAGATACATTTTATATCAAAGTTGTAGCCCATAGTAAGATCTACAACTTTTATTTAAAAAATATTTTTATGTGACATCAAATAAGAAATATATGATTTTTCTAAAAAGATAAGCTTTGATGCACGATTAATATGCTGCTAAAACTTTATATTAGTTTTCAGAGTATGTTAACGACCTCATATATGAAAACTCAAAACAATAAACTCGTAGATCTCACTAAAGGCTACAACTTTGATATAAAATATATCTTCATTTGACACCATACAAAAACGATATTATTTTTCTAATGTGACAAGCACTAGTATGTGATTATTTTGCTGCTGAAATATTATATTAATTTTTCGTGCATCTTAACGATCTCAAATGTAAAAACTCAAAATTATAAAGTTGTAGATCTTATTGAGAGCTACATTTTTCATGTAAAAAGTATCTTCATTTGACAACATACAAAAAATATATTATTTTTCTAATACGACAAGCACTTATACGCAGTTATTATGCTCCTGAAGTTTTATATAATTTTTGAGCATCTTAACGTCCTCAAATAAAAAAACTTAAAACAATAAAGTTGTAGATCTCATCGAGAGCTATAATTTTCATTTAAATTTTATTTTCATCCGATGTCGTATCAAAGAGTTATGATTTTTTAAAGGTTTTGTCTTGTTACGTCACTCCCGGTGGCGCGACAGAACAATACTGTCGAGCCAGCGGGAGTGGCGTGACATCATTTTCCACGTAGGAAACGCCATCTAATGTGGAATATGTTGCCGCACCAATACATGTGGTTCGATAACGTTATTTGGTCACGGCAGCAGTGCTAACGTGATCAAAAGGGTCAAATCCACAATTTTTTTTAGAAGCGATTATTATTAATATATTAAATAAAAAAGGATTAAAAAATAAAAATTCTCCCCAAGTTTGTCATGCGCTGAGAGACAGACCTCTGATTGATAAATTTGGATATTTCTTATGCCGTATTTTGTTGATGTTTCGAATCACGGACTAGTAAATTTATGATCGTGCGTTTATCCAAATGGCTTAGCTCGTTAGCAGCCTATCCCCGTTGTCCCATCTGGTTGACTCCAGAAGGTGCCGCGACAATGCTGCTCTCCATGGCTCCGCCTACCCATCCACCGCTCCGCGCTTCATCGCAGAGAAGAAGAGTGAAAAACGCATCTTGCAAGCATATGTTTTAAGTGTTTTAGATATTTTAGAGATATGTTGCAAGTGGTTCATGCGGATGTTGCAAAAGTAGATCGGGATGATGCATTTATTGCAATAGTTCTACACGTACGTTGCAAGCTTCTGTTCCTAATGTTTCATCTATTTTTCAGACGTTTGTTGCAAGTGTGTTTATTTGGACGTTGCATATGTTTCATACATATGTTGTGAGTGTTTTATCGAGATGTTGCACATGTTTTATAATTGTTTTTCAAGTGTTTTCAGGTGTTTTTGCAAATGTTTCGGATGCATGTTTCAAATGATTCATATACCTTCAGACGTATGTTACAAATGTTGCATTTAGATGTTTCATTTTCCTCGAACACACATGAGATCTTCCTATCATTGCATTTAAGAAGGAAAGAGCTTATGTTACGAGATTAGCCAGCCAAGCCGGTGATAGTAGCGGACTACATTTTGATTAGGGGCTCTTGTGTTCTTGTCCCTATTTTGACGTGAAATTATGATTTTGTCCTCGTTTTTTTAACTTTGTGATTTTGCCCTTAACTGTAGTAAAGTCAACGCGATTTTGCCCCTGGTCAACGGTAAAAACAGGGGCAAATTCGCATTGACCAGGGGCAAAATCGCGATGACTTTGCTATAGTTAATGGCAAGATCACAAAGTTAGAAAAGCGAGGGCAAAATCACAATTGCACATCTATGTAAGGGGCAAGAACACCATTTTCCCTTTTGATTAACACAACAAAATACATCCTGGCGAGACGCTGCTAGCCTGCTACCGATCAGCCAACGCCCATATTCTAGCCGCTCCGGCTTCAATCCAGCGATCTGCCTCCATCTTGATGATCTGGAGCATTTCAGCGATCATAGTGGTGTTTTCTCGGAAACATCTTACTTTCCCTTCTTTCCACACCTGCCAAGACACTAGCGCAAACAAAGAATCGAGCCCCTTACGCTGCTGCCCATCAGAAAGCTTTCACAGCTTCCTCCACCAGCTTAGTGTAGATTGTGTTCCTTAGGGGAGTTGTAAGCCGAGCGCGTGCAAGATGAAGTGGCATCTGGATCCCTCTCCTCTCTTTACTACTGCCTTGTCTCGGTGTCTCCTCCTTCTCCTGGTGCCGACTGGACATCCGTCGCCCCTCCCCTCTCTTCTTGATGCTAGTAATATTTGGGGTGGCGTAGGACCCGCGTGGACGCGTAAAAACACAAGCTTCTAGATGCCCTGTTTGTCCGTCCGACGCTAGCAAGCCCGTCGAATATACTGTAACATGAATTACCAATGGCCTTGTTTAGATTGTAAAAATTTGCAATCTAGAACTGTAGCATATTTCGTTTGTATTTGACAAACTTTGTCCGATTATGGACTAACTAGGCTCAAAAGATTCGTCTCGTGATTTACAACCAAACTGTGCAATTAGTTATTTTTTTACCTACATTTAATGTTCCATACATGCGTCCAAAAATTAATGTGATGGAGAGAGAGTGAAAAAACTTAGAATTTAGAGGTGATCTAAACCAGGCCAAAATTGAAGTCCTACCGAAACAAACACGTACTACCGCGCGCAGCGGTGCCGAATACAACCATGACAGCGACTGTACTACCGCGCGCAGCGGTGCCGAATACAACCATGACAGCGACTTCTGCGTGCAATTGAAAAGTATGGCTCCTGGCCTCCTGCACAGGCCAGTGTCCCGTTCGGTCACACATACAGTACACAAGATGTCGGGAATGGCCTTAGACTACCTCCAACAACAGCATTTAAAATACAACATCCATTCAACGTTTGAGTAGCGCTATATATAAAGAGTTCAATATCCATTACATATCTTCTGCAACAACAAAACCCAAAAGAGAATCATTTCTGTAAATGAGTTTTCAGGAGAGATGATACTCATATTTAGGTTGTGCCTCTTAGGCAACCCAAAATTAGTCTCTCGTATAGGTACTCTATTGGAGACTGATTTTAGGTCTCCTGCTACTTATTTTGGGTTTAGATGCCTATATAGATCACGTATCGGATACAGTTTAACATATGAATAAGGCTTGATAAGGAACGGGATGCGTGCATGAACAAGCACACACGCACACGGCAAAAATTGCCCGGTGGCTCCCCGGTACTGCGTGACTTGTGACTTGCGACCGTGTAGCTGTCCGGTGGGACCTCTCCTGATGTTAAATGCCCCCCCCCCCCGTATTTTTTCAGTGTATTTTTTTGGCTTTCCATGTTACTACCGGTTTCATATAGTATCGGTTTATATGAACCGACATCGATGTCAATTCTTCACTATTATCGGTTTAAAATCCAGTTGTGATAGTGGTTTTTGAACCGACATTGATGTTAAGTTCTGGAGTAGCGACAAATATGCTGCCGTGCGGACCGCCGCTCCGCCGCCGTCGACCACTACTTGCGGCCGGGTTGTTGGTGTGGTTCGATCTTCCGGCGCGGCGCAGTCTGGACGATTATCTATGACGCGCATGCATGCATGTTGCGTGCAACTTGCGGCAGCCTGCAGGTGGATTGGATCGGGGGGTTGGGTGGGCTGAGTTGCCTTTGCAGCGGCAGCGGTGCATGCATGTGCTCAACCGGCCGGCATGATTAGATGCTCATCGTCATCACATCTAGCTCATCCAGCAGACGATGGATCAATCGATGCATGAATCGGCGAGCGATTCCCTTTTGCCAGTGAGTGTCACTACAGCAGCCACACACTTTGCCGAGTACCCTATGCATTCGGCAAAGGCACCCATACATTCGGCGAATCCTTTGTCGAGTGCAAATCCTTTGCCGAGTGCAACACTCCGCAAAGAGGCTCTGTCGAACCTTTTCACGGTAAAGCCTGCTTTGCCGAGTGTCAAATCTCGGACACTCGGCAAAGGCTTTACCGTGTGTCAAGCTGGCACTCGGCAAAGGATTGACGGCCGTTGACCGAAGGCTCACGCCGTCTTAATTTTTTTTAATTTCTTTGCCGAGTGCAACACTCGGCAAAGAATTTTGTTTTCTTTTTTTCAAAATTCTTTGCCAAGTGCCATAGCGCCGAGGCACTCGGCAAAGCTTGTTTTTATTTTTTTTTAATTTTCTTTGCCGAGTGCTACTGCCAAGGCACTCGGCAAAGCATTTTTTTAATTTTTTTTTAAATTTTCTTTGCCGAGTGCAATGGCTATTGCACTCGGCAAATCTGGGAAATTGTTGCTGCTATTTTCCTAGCTTTGCCGAGTGCAATAGTCATTGCACTCGGCAAAGGCACAGCAAAATTTTTGTTTTTTTGTTTTTTGCTTTTCCATGTAAACAACAGTGCATATATATATATATTAGAAACCACAATTCAACACAATATATCAGAAACCACATATATATATCACAAACGACCAATTATGTCCGAAATCAACAATATATTACAAACCACAAGTTCAAAGTTCACAAGTTCAATACATAAAGGCATGCCTACATAAAACCGACTCCGGAAGCGGCTCACGGCGAATGTGAGGGTTGCGACGCCCCAACTTGCGATGCCGGCGACCCTCCGAGATGGTTCAACGCCGCCCCCGATTGATGCTGCACAAAAGAGAAGAAATTGCATGTGAGTGACAAGATAAAAATGTAAGCAGTTTAAAGAAAAGTTGAAAATTTCGGCAGCACCACCCCTGCACGGGGAGGTTTCCAAAACCTGCAAGAAAAACGTCGGCACGAAGGCCGACAACCACATTTCCGGCATGAAGGCCGACACATCAACAAACTCGGCACGAAGGCCCACACATCAACAAATCCGGCACGAAGGCCATCACTAGGTTTGACACTAAGCATGAGCATAGAAAGTAAAGCATCCGTACTCATACTCACCGGAGTAGAATCTGGACGATGTGGTGGTGGTGGTGGTGGTGGTGCAAGCAGGTTGGCTGGGATCTCCCAACCTTGTTGCAGCCCAAGTTGTTGCACGAACTGGAGCAAACCTACTTGCTAGGCCTCCAAACCTTGTAGCCTCTGACGCTCGGCCTCCCACTCAGCCAGCTGGGCCTCCTGCTGGGACCGAAGTTGCTGCAGCTCGGCCTGCAACATTTGACACCAATGTTTCAATAATGCATAGCTAAGGAATGTAAATGACAAAGAACGGCGAATAAAACTGGAATACTTACCTGGAGTGCCACCACCGATGACGGCCGTTGCCTTATGGGCACGCTAGAGCTCGTGCTCGCTGCTCGGAGGCAGTGGAGAGGAGGAGTAGAGCCCGTGTCGAGGATGCCGTCGCCAATCCAGAAACATCCATGCTTCTTGCCTTCCCCCACCCTCATCATGAGCTTAGGATCAAGGCGCTCCTCGGTCCTCGGATCGTAGTCGGGCCCGTGGACTGACCTTGCCGCCTCCGTGTAAGAAGTGAGGCGGGTGTGGACGCTGGAGTTGGTGTACGCCTCTGGGCCCGCAACCGGGTTGTACTCGATGTTGGACTTTGCCGGGCCCATGTGGGCCAGAGCATACGCCGTGAGTTGGCCAATTGGCTGGCCACCATGCGCCGCCGACTACGAGAAAGACAATAACATGTGGTAAGAAATAATGCAAAACTGAGCGCGTCTAGATAAGACAAATGGTGGAGACTTACATATGTCTTCGCATACTTGCTGAGGCTGGCGCTGCCCTGATGGTGAGGTACACCTGGCATCATCATACGGTGCTCGCTTTTCTCTTGGTGCGCCCTCTGCCAGTCCGGGTCCAACCATTTGTCCACTATAGCAGCCCAGCAATCGGGGTGGGTGGCGCACCAGTTTGGAATCACCTACTAGCCATCATAAGATCAAATTAGGCATAGTTAATCTCAGAAGAAATCAATAGGAGATGTTTTCTATTTACCTGTAGGTACTGCTCCCTGGTAAGAACCTCTGTCTCCCTTCTTGCCTATGTCGTGTTGATTCTTCTGTTACAGAAGGTGGCGTTGTAGTCTCTGTGCGCCTGGAGGCGGGCCTCGTAATACAAGTCCGAGACACGCCTTTTACAGGAAGCGTAAGCCACCTGATACGCCCTATCCTCCTGTCCCGACTGGCATCTGAAGAAGTCCTGCATAAAGACACGAGGTATCCATTATTTTGTTTAAAGAATGTGCATTGAATGCAATGAATTGAGGGTCGTAGTGCGAGAAAGGCTTACCCACAACTCCTAAATCACCCGATCCGCCAAGTTTCTATGCTTAGTGTCGGTGGCGACAAGGGCGTACTGGTCGAACGAGGGTACCACTGGGTCCTCATCCTCTGACGTCCACACCAGGCCAGGGAAGTGTTCCCTGCACAGAAGTCCCAGGATCCCATTGACATTGCGAGCCTCGATCCCCTCCTCCACAAGCATCCAGTTCCTGCACAAGTGGTTAACAATAGTTATTATTAGCTCTTATTATTAGTTTTCAACATATCAAATGAAGAACATATGAAGTTACTTACTTATCCCCCTCGGGTGTAATCAGTGGGCGGCGGTGAGGAGGAATCGGTTGCTTCGGGAGCTGGATGGGACCTCGCAAGTAGGGTTTGGAGGCTGCAGAGGAAGTCGAACCCCCTGCCCCCTCCTCAGACGTGTGCGGAACCACCTCCTCGTCGTACATCTGTGGAGCCGCCTCCTCGCCCACCGTGGGCAGAGGGCCGTCGTCGTCCCTAGAATAGCGCGAGGAGCCGTGCTCGTGGTCAGTCGACGGCTCCCGCCTAGGCCTACCCCTCGGCCTCCTCTGCCTCTGTGACGTCTCCGCCTCCGCCTCCGTCTCCTCAGCCTATGGTGTGTCCCTTGATCTCATGTAAGTTGAGTGACAACTCCTCCTAGTGGGCCCCATCACCTGCAATTAAAAAGAATAAACCAGTATTAGTCAAGATAAACGAGAAGTACTTAGCAAGGTATGCAAAAAAAAAAAGAAAATGTAATTACAAAATAACATAGTATTACATGTATTTCTAATATTCTTCATGATCGGGATTATCTGAACGATAGGTATCGTCATCACTATCAAGAGCCTCCAAATCGTCAACAGCCTCATCCTCATCGCTGTCGTTGCCTAGTTGTAGTCCGTCAAGCATTTTCAAGTCTCTCGTATCATGCACCTCATCTGCAGCGTCCTCGTCAACAACCCATTCCTCATCTACTTCCATTTCAATCTCTCCTGTTAAGTCTATCTCAAGCATCCCTGGTAGCCCCTCGTCTTGTTGATAGAACTCCCCGTCATCATGCGTGGGTGGGTTCAAGTTGTAATCATCATCGTTTGGGCGAGGTAATTTACCATGTGGTGATACCTTGTGCACAATATACCAACCCTGAAGACGTGGGTTGGTTTTGCAAGCATATGGACAATAATAAACTTGCCTGGCTTGTTGAGCCACAATATAGACATCATCTCCTAGATAGAAGGAATCCTGTCTAGTTTCGACTATCCTAAGTTTAGGGGACTTTTTCGATACTGTAGGATTAAACCACTGGCATTTGAATATGACTGGCCTAGGTGCTTTTTCACCATGGTATTGGAGCCCGTATATTTCTTCAACTGTGCCATAATAGTCCTCCTGCTCAGCACCGGGCATAACTACTCCGGGCATATATACTCCGATATTCGTGGTCTTTGCATTGGGCCGACTCTTCTCGTAGCTTGTTGTGTGAAAGCGATATCCATTCACGTCATAAGCGTTAAATGACGAGACCTTATAGTCAAAGCCTTTGGCCACTTGTCGTAATTCGGCACTTATAGACAAATCACTTTGGCACTGCAAGGTAAAGCAGGAGAGAAATGAAATTAGGTAACTAGGAACGCCAAACTTGGAATGAGCTAAGTTTGTCAAAAGGTACCTTTCTTTGGAACCATGTAATGAAATCAGTCGAACCATGTTCAAGAAGGGTCTCTCGTTCATGGTCAGAAGGTGGCCTTGGATGATGCCAGTATTGGTCAAAAAATTCCCTGCACCGATAAGCAACAAGGTTGTTGGATGCAGAAAAGATGACTGGCTATGTAACAAGTTCGTTGAGAATTTACCTCTGATATTTGTCAACTTCGTCAAGGTTCGTCAACACGTAGAGCATGATCTTGCGCCACTCTTCATTGGTCAAGAACTTTTTGGATGCTCCACTTGATCTCCCGCGTTGCCCTTTGAATAGGCTGAGGGTCGATTCATTTTCGTCCTCGTTGTAACGAGGGGGTGGATTATGCACGCTAGGAAGGTTGTCACTATAGTATAATGTTGTGAAGTTTGACACCTCCTCACGAATGAATGCCTTTGCTATGGAAGCCTCAATCCTACCTTTGTTTCCACATTTCTGGCGAACAGTCTTTAGACATCTCTCGATTGGATAGCACCAACGGTTCTGCACGGGCCCCCCCATTCGGACCTCGTTCGGGAGGTGCAAAATCAAATGCTGCATCGACAAGAAAAAGCCAGGTGGAAAGATCTTCTCCAACTCACAGAGCAACTTGGGTGCCGTTTTTTCCAACTCCTCAACCACTTTCAGAGAGATCTCCTTAGCACAAAGCTGGCGGAAGAAAAAGCTCAACTCTGCCAGCACCTTCCAGACATGCTTAGGGACGTAGCCACGAACCATTAACGGAAGAAGCCGCTCAATCCATATGTGGAAGTCATGACTCTTCATCCCTAACACTCGGCCAGTATCTGGGTTCGCTCCCCTCCTCAGATTCGCTGCAAACCCATCAGGGAAACTTAACGTCTGCATCCATTGTATCACTTTCGTCATGTGCTTCTTTTCCAAGACATAATCGGCCTTAGGCCTTTTCCATGGTTTGCTGTCTCTTGGAGGCAGCATCTGTAGCTTTGGTCTGTCGCATAGTGTTACCATGTCTACTCTAGCCTTAGGGTTGTCCTTTGTCTTATCAGGAATGTCCATGAGTGTTGCCCAAAGTGCTTCGGCGATATTCTTCTCAGTGTGCATTACATCTATGTTATGTGGAAAGAGAAGGTCATCAAAATAGGGAAGCCTCTCCAATCCTGACTTATGAGTCCACATATGTTCCACACCATAGCCCACAAAGCGATCTTTGTTTGGATTATCTTTCTTTGGATTAACTTTCTTTCTTTTACCCTTCTTTGGATTATCTTTCTACGTCGGGACCACGAGAGCATCTATCTGAGGATGAACCTGGCCACCAGTCATCTTCTGAGGTGCAGGGTCGATCACCGTGACACCTTTCGTGAAGTTCTTTGTGTCTTCTCTAAATGGATGGTCAAGGGGGAGGAACTGCCGATGCTTGTCGAACGACGAGAACTTGCCACCCTTCTTCAACCAAATGAACTGTAGAGCTGCCTTGCATACCGGGCATGGAAACTTCCCGGGGACACACCAGCCGGCGAATATCCCATACGCCAGGAAGTCATGCATGGAGTACAAGTACCAAACATACATTTTGAAGTTCTTCTTTGTAGCTCGGTCGTAAGTCCATACGCCTTCATTCCAAACCTTGATCAATTCATCATAAACCGGCTCCATGTACACACCCATTTTGTTTCTCGGGTGTCCAGGAATTATCAATGTCAAGAATATATTTTGCCGTTGAAGTAGGGCCCCGGGGGGGATATTGAGGGGGATAGCAAACATGGGCCAACAAGTGTATGGGGCCGACATCATTCCATAAGGATTGAACCCATTCGTTGCCAGTGCAATACGTACATTATAGGCCTCTTCATCTTTGCCACGATGGTTGCCATTAAAGCTTTTCCATGCTTCACCATCTGCTGGATGTACCATCTTGTCAGGATTGTATCGAACGCCATTCTTGTGTCATGTCATCTGTTTCGTGGACTCCTCGGACATGAATAGCCGTTGGAGCCTCGGTATGATCGGAAGGTATCGTAGGACTTTCATGGGGATCCCCTCATTCTGCTCCTTCTTGCCATCACCTTTGTCTACCTCCACATACCTAGAGGATTTATACTTTGGACAGTACTTTGCATCCTTATGATCTTTCCTAAATAGGACGCACCCCTTCGGACAACAATGTATCTGCTCATACGACATCTTCAGCGCCCGAAGGAGTCTCGTTGACTCGTACAAGCTGCTCGGCAGATGATGACCCTCCGGAAGCAAATCCCCAATAATTGCCATCATAGCATCGAAGCAGGCTCGAGTCATGTTGTGCTAGGACTTCAACCCCAGTAGGCACCCAATGGCATCCAGTTGAGAAACCGTTGTCTTCTCATGTAGGAACTTCTGTGCTGATTCCAACATGGCCAAGAACGCCTTAGCGCTTGGCTCTGGCTCCTCCTCCTCATCCTCCTGCTCGACCTCCGGAGGTCTTTCAGCGAACATTGCATCCTCATAGTCACCTAACCATCCTTGTACCCCACCATCACCATCAAATGCCTTCAAGCATCGTCTCACGACCTCCTCTCTAGGACGATAGGCTTCACCATGGTACACCCACCGGGTATAGTTTGGCATAAATCCAAACTTGCAAAGATGCTTTATCATGACTTCTCTTGTTTTTCTTTTCTTGTTTTCACAATCGCTGCAGGGACAGAACGTGTCTCTCGCTCCCTTAGCTTCCTTAAATGCATGGTCCAAGAATTTCTTGGTCTTATCCATCCATTCACAGGTGATTTGAGCTTGACTTAGGTGTCCCATGTACATCCACTCACGGTTCTCCATCCTCTAGCATGTACACATAACAGAGCAATATCATATACACACGGTTCTCCCTGTTGCATCTGCACGGCGTGCCTACTGTCTAATAGGTGAGGATAGGTCCTAATCCCACCCGCGGAAGCGTAGACGAGGTTAGTTTCCATGCTCTACTCCAATCCGAGACAGAATTTCGGCAGCACCTCCCCGCTGTTCTCCCGATACACATCTTGGAAGGGAGAGTGTGTATCCGGAGAACAACAGGGAGGTGGTGCCAAAATTCCATCTCGGATCCGAGCAGAACATGAAAACTAACCCATCTACGCATCCACGGGCTGTCCAAAAAACGTGGACAATCCGAAACAGATACGGTCATAGATATGCAAAGATTCGCATACCTCCAACCGTATCTATTTCGGACGGGAGACGCCTAACTGGGTTACGTACGACAACTGTAAGCAAGAGAGGTCCATTATACCTAGGGTGGCGGTGGAGAAAGGCTAGCGGCGCAGTGGCGAGTTGGTGTAGTGGCGAGACGAAGCAGTGCAAGCACGACCATAGCGCCGACGAAGACGATCGGGATCACCGAGGTGCTCCGGGTCCCCTCCGACAGCTCCTGCTCTGCAAAAGAAGAAACACATCACTATTACTTGAAAAATTCAGCAGAACCTCCCCTGTACGGGGAGGTTTCCAAAACCTGCAAGAAAAAGCCGGCACGATGGCCGACATCCACATTTGGGGCACGATGGCCCACACATACACAAACCCGGCACGAAGGCCGTCAACACATAAACGGCACCAAGGCCGACACCCCCGGAGCCTTTACCTTTTCTCCGGCAAGGGACGGGGACGACGGCGTGGACGAACGACGATGTGCGGGGACGACGGAGTGGACGAACGTCGTTGACGAACGGCGTGAACGGTCGTCGGACCGAGGTCCGTCTCCTCCTCCCCCCTTCTCGTTCTTCTTCCTCCTCCTTCTTCTTCCTCCTTCCTCCTTCTCCTTCTTCTTCTTCCTCCAGTCCTCCTCACCTTCTCCTTACCGGTACTCCTCCCTTCTCCTTCTCCTCCCTTCTTTTTTTTATCCTTCTTCCTTCTTCCCTTCTCCTTCTCATCCAACCTCCCTTCTCCTCCTCCCCTCTCTTTCTCCCATCCTCCTCCTCCTCTCTATAGGGGCCGGCCAGGAGGGGGCAGGGGCACCGTGGCCGCGGCTTCTCCTCCTCTCTGTAGGGACGGCCACGAGGGGCGGTGTGGGGCCGGGTGTCGCCGGGGCGGCGTGGGGCAGGGGCCGGATGGGCCTCAGCGGGCGGCGGACGCGGGGGCGGGGCCGGCCACCGAGGGCGGCGGGGGCGCGGCGGCCGGTTGCGGCGGGGAGCCGAGATGGCGGGCGGCGGCCGCTGGCGCGGGTGAGGGGTGGGCTGTGAATGAGGAAGGGTTGGAGGAGGATGGGCCGTGGGCCCCTTATTCCAGAAGGGATTTTTTTTCGAAATATCCTTTGCCGAGTGCTGCAGCCTGGCACTCGGCAAAGGCCCTCTTTGCCGAGTGTCAGGCATGGCACTCGGCAAAGTATTTTTGTTTTTTTTTATTTTGATTTCAAAATTTTTTTGTAGACTTTATCTATTGTTTACAAGCACATGTTAAAATTTGGGACCTTTTTATAACTTTTTGCTATATTTCTTGAATTAATTTTGTTTACTTGCATTTTTTCCGAAAAAGTAAATTTGAACTGCAGGTGCATGAAATAATGAAATGTAGCCATTCAAAAAATGATAGTCATGTTGTAGAGTGTATTTTGAGGCCGTATGCAGGAACTCACCCAAAATTTTGAACGCCTTGTTCGTCAAACATGACGACCCGCTTGTGTTCGGAGTGTATTTAAATTATAGAAAATGCAAACGAAGTCAGAAATTCATGAAACTTGTTGAGGTGTCGTGTGATCGCATGTGGAGGCTATGATAATAATTTGAGAAGGTTTCGAGCAAGTTGCGACGTCGGATGCCTAAAACCCAGACATCTCCACGAAACTTTCACTACTAGAGAAACGGGTTTTAGTCCCGGTTGGGAAGGCCCTTTAGTCCCGGTTTTCTCAACCGGGACTAAATTCCCGAGACTAAAGGTCCACACCTTTAGTCCCGGGTCTGGGAACCGGGACTAAAGGTCACCCACGGAAGAAAAAAATAAAGGAAATCATCGAGGCCTCGCTTGCTCTACGTGAGATTCGAACCCAACACCTCTCTCCTCGCGCGTAGGTACATTACCAACTCAACTGCACACCACTTGTGACAGAGTCATGTGCGCTCTCCTTTTGAATAGACTCGTGGGAGACCTTTAGTCCCGGATAAAAGACCTTTAATCCCGGTTGAAGACACCAACCAGGACTAAAAGGTCACCCTTTAGTCTCGGTTGGTGTTACCAACCGGGACTAAAAGTTGATGAACTTTTACTCTGGGTTGGTGACACCAACCGGGACTAAAGATGACTTTTAGTCCCAGTTGGTATTACGAACCGGGACTAACAGTCTATTAGTCCCGAACACAAAAAATATCGAGATTAAAGGCTAAAATCGAAATGAGTGAAAGGTCTGTTTTCTAGTAGTATTTATATTAGTTTTCAGAGTATGTTAACGACCTCATATATGAAAACTCAAAACTATGAACTCGTAGATCTCATGTATGAAAACGACCTGATATATGAAAACGACCTGCACACGGATAAGAAAAAAAGGCTACCAGCTGGCCGGCCAGTCAAACACACACAGTATTCGACGTTGAATCTCTAGCTCCAGCGGAGGTGGACGGGACACATGCATGCGTGCATCTGCACAAGTACACACGGCAAGAACCACCCGGCCGGAAATTAAGCAAAGCGCATGACTGCATGCAGTTGCAGCAGGTTCGTTGCACCTCGATCTACTGAGAGTCTGAGACGCATGTTGGATGTTATGTACCTATGTATCCACGTCCGCCGGCCGGCGTACGAGTACGTGACGACGACTAGTGTGTGTGTGCCGACGGTGACAAAAAGGTGGCCCCCGCCGATCGCGACACGTACGCGGACGGATTGGCGGTGGATGGACTCGTTCATGTACTGCCCACCGTCGTCAAACGCATGCATGCGCCGTGCAGTTTCTCAGCTAAGCTCTCTCCTTGACCTGTTTGGCAGATCGAGCTTCGATTCTAGAAAATCTATAAATTTTTTGGAGCTGGATGGATATCTGTAGCTCTAGGAGATCCTAGATCTAGAGCTGTGGAGACCTGTTAATTAATGTATTTATATGACTCATTTTGTTTATAGTTTATATTAAATATTAATATTTAAACTACTTAAAGTTTGGTCTACAAACTACAGATCCAAAATAGTTCTTAAAGTTGGGCACTTAGTTTATCTCATACTAACGTGCAAGTTTCTCCAACATATGGACATATATGTGTTGGATATTATATGAACTACTCTTATACGTATACTCCGTCCGTTCCAAACTATAAGACGTTTTGGCTTTTCTAGATTCATAATTTTTACTATGCATTTAGATATATATTATGTCTAGATACATAGTCAAAACTATAAATCTAGAAATATCAAAACGTCTTATAATTTGGGACAGAGGAAAAATATGTTAACAACGGGAGATTAAAACCGGTAAATAAAAAATCCCCCCCCCCCCTCACCCCCTCCCAAATAATATTTGCAATAAAGCTTGGTTTGCACGTTTCACACATTTGTGTCGACAGAAGGACTTCCATATGATCACATTTTGCATTGTGCGAACACAAGATTGATATGCGCCCTTGTGGTTCTGATTTATGATGAGTGATTGTCAACGTGATTCGCGTCTTGGGTTGAGTTTGTGAACTAACCATGGTGTGAGTTGGGTTATGCAACATGTCTCTTGGCTTATGGTGCGTAGGTGTGGAGCTCGGAGGCGGTGGTCGACGGCGAGGTGAAGGTCAAGTAGGGACGTGCCATGCCGATGGACTGAAAGCGGTGAAGGATGGACGTGAGGCTTGGACCGAGGGACCAGGAGATCGGGTGACCAGCCGCGGTGGCTAACATCTGGGGACATCGACAAGCGTAAGTGTACATAGAGGAGTGACCGTGTTGACCGAGTCAAGACGACGAACGTGCGAGTCAAGCAGAGGCTCTGAAGACATGGTGGCCAGTTGATAGAGGACGGCGGTGATACGCGCCAAGTGGCGGAGGACGCGTATGGAGTACGCTACTCACAACGGTTTGGTGGGTTGAGTCTCAAAACCACCGGGTGGACGGATTTCGGGTTTGGGCCTCAAAACACGGGTGGAGGTTCTGAAGAGGAACGGACGGCACGTAGCGGCATCGAGGAGTTCGTGCCGAGGCAAAGCTATCTCATGAAGGGTGCGGTGGTCGTCAGATGAAGACTACCTCGGGTTGGACCATAACGCCCTCAGGTTAAGTGGTTCGACTCAAAATATTTAGGGGCATGTTTGGGATTGTGTAATAGTCTTGATAGATAAGGGTGAGGGAGCCCCAATCTCCCTCACCTCTTGCCATTTCATTCTTACACCTCTCTCTCTAGGTTTTCCTCCCCCTCTAGGTTCTTCTTAAGAGGTCCACCGATGAACTAGGGTCCCAGTGTAACCGAACCTGTGATTTTGGTTGAGAATGGAGGCCCTAACCTCCCTGTGTTCTCTGAGATTCGATTTGTGAGATGCTTTTGTGATTCACATTCGTGTTCTATGCGTTCTTACTTTTCCCACTTTCTTTCTTGACTCAATTCGTCGTTTTGAGAGCTTTTTGAATCGTTCTTTTTGATATGAGATGGACTAGGATGTGAGTTGATCCCTTCCACCGAAGAATTTCGACCAAATCCTCATGAGTCCATAGATCGGGGCGGATCAACCTTTTGGTGAGAAAAACCGACGTCTTTCGCGTTCATCTAATTTTCCCTTAATTGGCTTTAAATTGGGCGATGATATCTTAGGGGTAGCTCACCTATTGCCTTATGACCATGTGGTTAAAATTTGGTGGCAATTGGTTTTGATTTGGCCGCAAATCGAACGGATTTTGGTTGGAAGCGATTTTCGGGCGTTCTATTTCTATGCTGATTTTCGGGCTGCAAATTGTGTAGTATAACAGCTTGCTTTGACAGGTGTGAAGTGATTTCCTTGTTAATGGCGTTATGCGTTTTGATTTTGTTGGTGTTGCTAGCTGTTTTGTTTGCTTATCTTCTATTGTTGTAAGGAAGGTAAAATTGATCACAATTAATGCTCATCATGTCGCTTGCCATTTCGGCGTAGTGCCGTGATATATTTTGTGAATATCATAACTTTGGCTTGCAGTTTACTCGCTGAGTCAATTACCATCAAGTTATCAAGCTGTGGAGCTTCATTTTTTTTATCTATTATCAGCTCACAGTGTGGCTAACACTAATATATATATGCTAAAATCATTAAAGTTTCTATGACATGCATATGTGTGAGTAAAATTTCTACGAGAATTAATATCACTGCAGGAAATTTATGAAGTGCTGTGGTTTTCCCAGCAGTGTTAGGAACTGACACATTTAACATTTCTCTACAAGACCCATGTGATCTTTAGAATGTAGGTATCTCCTTTTCTACCTTGCCGGCGCGCGCGAGGGTGCGCGTGATGAACTAGTACTTCATAACATATGGTTCGCTAGGTGGGGCGGAGCAATCTAATTGTGCTTGTGTTGATATGTAAATGCTATTTTTGTTTTTCTTTGTTGGTCATATTTAAAATAGTTTCACCTATATTAAACTATAAATCCCTTGCAATTTCAAGTGAAGGTTGTACTCGCACCACGTAGCTGAACTATTAAGACATATTTTATGGCGAATTCAATAAAGTTAATGTGGCATGCCAATATTAGATGAATTTTGTATAAACTTAGTTAAAGTAAAAAAATCATTTAAAACAATGTTGCTGGCGGCGGGCTTGGTGGTTGGCGGCGGGCGGTGGTGGCGTGGTGGTGGTGCTGGCGGCGGCGGGCTTCGTGGCGTGGCGGCGGGAGGCAAGGGTGGCGCCCTGGTGGCGGCGGCTGGCTTCGTGGCGTGGCGGCGGGAGGCAAGGGTGGCGGCGGCCGGCTTGTTTTTTTATTTTTTTGAAAAAATGTTTGTCGAGTGTTTTTTGGGCACTCCCGACAAAAACACTCGACAAAGACTGTTTGCCGTTAAGAAATTTACCGAGTGTCGTTTGCCGAGTGTAATTGTCGAGTGTAACACTCGTCAAACCCTTTGCCGAGTGTTTTTGGGGCTTTGGCACTCGGCAAAGCAACTGTATCCCGTAGTGCAACCGCTAATGATGAGCTGAATTGTTTCAAAAAAAAGCAACCCCTAATGATGCCATTAGTCGACTAATTGGTCATCGTTAGGTGATGGTGTCCCTGGCGTTGTCCTTAGCCATCTGAATTAGATAGCCCACTTTAACGTTTTTAGTTGAAAATACAAAGTTTGAGGATTGAAATAAGCAGTCACCTTTGAAATAGTCCTAAGATGATAAGTCCAAAAGTAAATTTGGGCAATGAAACGGTCGTTCTTAGAAGTCGTCAAGGACAAAACTGAAACTCAGACGATATCGAGAGACTAATAAAATGACTATATTGCCCAATAATTTCATGATTATTAGAAGTGTCGTCTTTATGTATCACCAAAGCTGCCGCAACAACACCATTTTTATTACAACAATGGTTGACGTGTCCTCTCCGTTGCGCACCAAAATTTCCAGATCAACAGCGGGACGTACTCGCCGGCAAAAACATGGTTTCCTCCAATACAAAAGTAAAAAGATGGCTAGTAAGAAGGCTATCGATCGGAACGAGACGTGCGCAAAGATGCATGCAAGGCACGTAATGGTTGAGACGGAACGAACAAGCCCACGCATCAGATAGCTAGCACTGGAGCATGCAGTACCCACCACACTACCTGCAAATTAATTTAGCAGGTGTTTAGTTGGAGGGAATTTTGGAATTTGGCTAATGTAGCACTTTCGTTTTTATTTGGCAATCAGTGTTCAATCACGGACTAATTAGGCTCAAAACGTTCGTCTCGTAATTTTCCACCAAACTGTGTAATTAGTTTTTTTTCGTCTATATTTAATACTCTATGCACGTATTGCAAGATTCGATGTGATGAATACTGTAGCACTTTTTAGAAAGTTATTTTGGAACTAAACACGGCATTAGATAAGCGCGCACTTGCGTGTAGTTTTGCACGGAATGGCCCAATGGGCAATGGCTGTATGTTTATGCTTGCTTCGAGACGTACTACCTACTAGCTATAGAGCTTGCTAGTTGGCAATCCAAAATGCCTACTCGGTGACAGTCACTTCCACCAATCGGAAAGCACGTACGCCTTCCCAAGTATACGTAAAATCCTTTCATTCGCTCAGAGCGCTAGCTGAAGAGTAAACCTACGCCGGCCAACTTGTCACGTACACACCCGACATCGAGAACGACCTGCAATGACAAGACTGGTGACAGAGTCCAACGAAATAACGCAGGAAGAAGAAACGCACACGTCAAAAACCAGCAGGAAACAACCGCATCCAGCCAAGTTCATTGCACTCTGCGACGTGAAGTTAATGGTACTCCCAAACTGCGACACATCACGGATATGTTTGAAAAAGGGTCGATTGAGCCGTTATTGCACTGCCCATCGAATCCAGGATGATGGAAATTTCACGGCGCTAGCTGCTTTCTTTTAATTTGATGCTTAACTGAACTGTTCTTTTCAACGACGACAAGTGTACGTGTTGCGATGCAAGCAAATGCGTAAGAATGTAAGCTACCACAAAAAAAAGAGACACAGTTTAGAAAATTTTCTTTGCGAGGAGTTTAGAACAACAAGCTAATGGCCCCGTTCGGCTCACCCAGAAAATGGCACTGTTCAGCTTGTTTTTTCAGCTGGAAACAATATTTTTCTCTCATAAGAATTCAGCTAGAATAGTGTTTTCAGCCAGTTTCAGGCACAATTCAGCAAGCCGAACGGGGCCAATATATATAACTCCATTACATTCTTTGTAAAAAAAAAACTCCATTAGATTCTTTGTCAAAAAAAACTCCATTAGATTTAAGAGTAAACCAAGAGATCTCTTCAATTGGTCAATCTTTCGTTTGAGACTTGTCGTTAAATTGCTTCTCAGGGATTTTTTTTTTATTTTTAATCCTTTTTATTCAATATTTCAATAATAATCGTTCCTAAAATAATTTGCGGATTTGGCGCGACCAAATAACGTTCTCGCGCCACATGCATTGGCGCGGCAACATCCGCAATGTCAGACGGCGTTTTCGACGTGGAAAACGTTGTCACGCCACTCCTACTGATGTGATAGTATTGTTCTGTCGCGCCACCGGGAGTGGTGTGACAAGACTAAACCTTTGAAAAATCATAACTCTTTGATACGACTTTAGATGAAGATGAAATTTATATGAAAATTATAGCTCTCGATGTGATCTACAACTTTGTAATTTTGAGTTTTTTCATTTGAGGAAGTTAAAATGCTCAAAAAAGTAATATAAAATTTCTGGAGCATAATAACCGCGTACGAGTGCTTGTCGTATTAGAAAAATAATATCTTTTTTGTATGTTGTCAAATGAAAATACTTTTTACATTAAAATTGTAGCCCTCAATGAGATATACAAATTTTTAGTTTTGAGTTTTTACATTTGAGATAGTTAAGATGCACGAAAAAATAATATAAAATTTCAGTAGTATAATAATCGCGTATTAGCGCTTGTTACATTACAAAAATAATATTGTTTTTGTATAGTGTCAAATGAAGATACATTTTATATCAAAGTTGTAGCCCTTAGTGAGATCTACAACTTTTATTTTAAAAGTATTTTTATGTGACATCAAATAAGAAATATATGATTTTTCTAAAAAGATAAGCTTTGATGCACGATTAATATGCTGCTAAAACTTTATATTAGTTTTCAGAGTATGTTAATGACCTCATATATGAAAACTCAAAACTATAAATTTGTAGATCTCACTAAAGGCTACAACTTTCATATAAAATATATCTTCATTTGACACCATACAAAAACGATATTATTTTTTTAATGTGACAAGCACTAGTATGTGATTATTTTGCTGCTGAAATATTATATTAATTTTTTGTGCATCTTAACGATCTCAAATGTAAAAACTCAAAATTATAAAGTTTTAGATCTCATTGAGAGCTACAATTTTTATGTAAAAAGTATCTTCATTTGACAATATACAGAAAAGATATGATTTTTCTAATACGGCAAGCACTTGTACGCAGTTATTATGCTCCTGAAGTTTATATAATTTTTTGAGCATCTTAACGTCTTCAAATAAAAAAACTTAAAACTATAAAGTTGTAGATCTCATCGAGAGGTATAATTTTCATATAAATTTTATTTTCATCCGATGTCGTATCAAAGAGTTATGATTTTTTAAAGGTTTTGTCTGGTTACGTCACTCCCGGTGGCGCGACAGAACAATACTGTCAAACCAGCGGGAGTGGCGTGACAACATTTTCCAAGTAGAAAACGTCGTCTAATGTGGAATATGTTGCCACACTAATACATGTGGTTCGACAACGTTATTTAGTCACGGCAGCAGTGCTGGCGTGACCAAAAGGGTCAAATCCACAATTTTTTTAGAAGCGATTATTATTAATATGTTAAATAAAAAGGGATTAAAAAAATAAAAATTCTCCCCAAGTTTGTCATGCGCTGAGAGACAGACCTCTGATTGATAAATTTGGATATTTCTTATGCCGTATTTTGTTGATGTTTCGAATCACGGACTAGTAAATTTATGATCGTGCGTTTATCCAAATGGCTTAGCTCGTTAGCAGCCTATCCCCGTTGTCCCATCTGGTTGACTCCAGAAGGGGCCGCGACAATGCTGCTCTCCATGGCTCCGCCTACCCATCCACCGCTCCGCGCTTCATCGCAGAGAAGAAGAGTGAAAAACGCATCTTGCAAGCATATGTTTTAAGTGCTTTAGATATTTTAGAGATATGTTGCAAGTGGTTCATGCGGATGTTGCAAAAGTAGATCGGGATGATGCATTTATTGCAATAGTTCTACACGTACGTTGCAAGCTTCTGTTCCTAATGTTTCATCTATTTTTCAGACGTTTGTTGCAAGTGTGTTTATTTGGACGTTGCATATGTTTCATACATATGTTGTGAGTGTTTTATCGAGATGTTGCACATGTTTTATAATTGTTTTTCAAGTGTTTTCAGGTGTTTTTGCAAATGTTTCGGATGCATGTTTCAAATGATTCATATACCTTCAGACGTATGTTACAAATGTTGCATTTAGATGTTTCATTTTCCTCGAACACACATGAGATCTTCCTATCATTGCATTTAAGAAGGAAAGAGCTTATGTTACGAGATTAGCCAGCCAAGCCGGTGATAGTAGCGGACTACATTTTGATTAGGGGCTCTTGTGTTCTTGTCCCTATTTTGACGTGAAATTGTGATTTTGCCCTCGTTTTTCTAACTTTGTGATTTTGCCCTTAACTGTAGCAAAGTCAACGCGATTTTGCCCCTGATCAACGGTAAAAACAGGGGCAAATCCGCGTTGACCAGGGGCAAAATCGCGTTGACTTTGCTATAGTTAATGGCAAAATCACAAAGTTAGAAAAGCGAGGGCAAAATCACAATTGCATATCTATGTAAGGGGCAAGAACACCATTTTCCCTTTTGATTAACACAACAAAATACATCCTGGCGAGACGCTGCTAGCCTGCTACCGATCAGCCAACGCCCATATTCTAGCCGCTCCGGCTTCGATCCAGCGATCTGCCTCCATCTTGATGATCTGGAGCATTTCAGCGATCATAGTGGTGTTTTCTCGGAAACATCTTACTTTCCCTTCTTTCCACACCTGCCAAGACACTAGCGCAAACAAAGAATCGAGCCCCTTACGCTGCTGCCCATCAGAAAGCTTTCACAGCTTCCTCCACCAGCTTAGTGTAGATTGTGTTCCTTAGGGGAGTTGTAAGCCGAGCGCGTGCAAGATGAAGTGGCATCTGGATCCCTCTCCTCTCTTTACTACTGCTTTGTCTCGGTGTCTCCTCCTTCTCCTGGTGCCGACTGGACATCCGTCGCCCCTCCCCTCTCTTCTTGATGCTAGTAATATTTGGGGTGGCGTAGGTCCCGCGTGGACGCATAAAAACACAAGCTTCTAGATGCCCTGTTTGTCCGTCCGACGCTAGCAAGCCCGTCGAATATACTGTAACATGAACTACCCAAAATTGAAGTCCTACCGAAACAAACACGTACTACCGCGCGCAGCGGTGCCGAATACAACCATGACAGCGACTTCTGCGTGCAATTGAAAAGTATGGCTCCTGGCCTCCTGCACAGGCCAGTGTCCCGTTCGGTCACACATACAGTACACAAGATGTCGGAATGGCCTTAGACTACCTCCAACAACAGCATTTAAAATACAACATCCATTCAACGTTTGAGTAGCGCTATATGTAAAGAGTTCAATATCCATTCCATATCTTCTGCAACAACAAAACCCAAAAGAGAATCATTTCTGTAAATGAGTTTTCAGGAGAGATGATACTCATATTTAGGTTGTGCCTCTTAGGCAACCCAAAATTAGTCTCTCGTATAGGTACTCTATTGGAGGCTGATTTTAGGTCTCCTGCTACTTATTTTGGGTTTAGATGCCTATATAGATCACGTATCGGATACAGTTTAACATATGAATAAGGCTCGATAAGGAACGGGATGCGTGCATGAACAAGCACACACGCACACGGCAAAAACTGCCCGGTGGCTCCCCGGTACTGCGTGACTTGTGACTTGCGACCGTATAGCTGTCCGGTGGGACCTCTCCTGATGTTAAATTCCCCCCCCCTATTTTTTCAATGTATTTTTTTGGCTTTCCACGTTACTACCGGTTTCATATAGTATCGGTTTATAAGAACCGACATCGATGTCAATTCTCCACTATTATCGGTTTAAAATCCAGTTGTGATAGTGGTTTTTGAACCGACATTGATGTTAAGTTCTGGAGTAGCGACAAATATGCTGCCGCGCGGACCGCCGCTCCGCCGCCGTCGACCACTACTTGCGGCCGGGTTGTTGGTGTGGTTCGATCTTCCGGCGCGGCGCAGTCTGGACGATTATCTATGACGCTATGCATGCATGTTGCATGCAACTTGCGGCAGCCTGCAGGTGGATTGGATCGGGGGGTGGGGTGAGGTGAGTTGCCTTTGCAGCGGCAGCGGTGCATGCATGTGCTCAACCGGCCGGCATGATTAGATGCTCATCGTCATCACATCTAGCTCATCCAGCAGACGATGGATCAATCGATGCATGAATCGGCGAGCGATTCCCTTTTGCCAGTGAGAGTATCTCTACCATAGTCATGCATGCCTGTTCGTTCGTTTTCTTCATTTCTTCTCTCTTCTGTTTTGGAGAAGGACCTACGAACAATCATGATTCAAGATTTCACAAAGGTGGTTTATTAACTCCGATCTTATGGTCACAGTGATCTCCCACAACCATACCATATCAATGATTAATTATGTTAAAGAGCAACCACAATTAGATAAAAAAGTAATCTTATGGTAATGAATGCGCTCTTGTGGTGCGCCATATTATACACTACTCATATGGTTAGGCTGACCGCTGACCCTGCTTTTAAATAAACGAATATTTTCTTTCTCCACGACTACCTATCTCCCCTCCACTACTTACAGAAGTTGGCACCCAAGATACTTCCTGCTAGTTACCGATACTCACTCTGTCCCATATTATCTGTCGCTTTTGGTTTCCGTGCCATAAATTTAACTCGATTTGTAGAAAATATGTGTAACATTTGTATCTCTAAATAAATTTATTAAAAAACTAGATTCAAATATCTTTCCAATGATACCAATTATATACCATAAATATTAATATTTATAATATATATTTTGTCAAAGTTATTTCTCAGAAAGCGAAAACGACAGATATTTTGGGACGGAGGGAGTATGCTGCAGGTTTCTGCAGCATAAGGTCACTCTCAGCTTAAGAATTAGATGCTTTCTATGGCTAGTAATTAGTATACCAACTAAAAAATGCTAATTATATACAGTTACTAAAGAGAGAAGAAAATAGTTATTTATATAGAAAACTATATCTACGTGAGAACCATGATACAAGGAGACTTAGAGAGAAGCGCTACTTATATATACGTAGAACCACTTATATATGTATGGGTCCATAATTTAATACCATCACTTCTCTCCATGCTAGCATCGAACAAATGCCTAGTGAGCTTGTTTTTTTTTTCCTTGTCCTCTCTCGTCTACACATGCATATCGATTCGTGAGAGCATAGTCAGCCATAAAATCGCTACCTCAAATCTTGTTGGGATGACCTAACTGTAATAAGAGAACCTATCGAAGAGGTAGACGTTTACCCTACCTGTTAGATTATTTGAAATGGTAAAAGACGAAGTTCGAGCTTCACTATTGTCCATCGTGGAATAATAGGTTAAACATAGATTAATATATTTTTTTTATAATTGGTTCTACCACCAACTAAGTACCTATTAGCTTTTATTAATCCATGGTTAGTTCATTTTAATTAGTCCTCCTATTTAGAATGAAAATTAGAATTAAGTTTTAATCAGGTGGTCCGATTCCTCCTGTATTTGTGAGGATGAAGCTAAATGTTCTATCATTTTTTAGTTAGGTGTACTCGGTTGATCCAAACACCCTAATAAGAGCACCTCCAAGAGCCTTTCTAAAGCTCACTCTTGAAATCATCGTTTGGAGAGTCATTTATAAAAAAATCATTTTTATATCTTTTTTCACTCTTCAAAAGTTTTTATATATATCTTGGTTGCACTCTATAGAACCATTTTCATTTTCTAACTTTATTGGCTAACGAGAAATTCAGAATAGAAGATAGCTATATTTAGATAACCATTTAAAAAGCTATTGAAAGATTTTTTTTTATTAAAATCTCTACTTCTAACAATTAGAAAGGAGTTGCTCTAAACTCCCGTGGTACGGTATTGAGTTACTAGCAGTGGTTTTTTTTTACAACAAACATCTTTATATCAACAGCAACGCGCTGCAATGATAGATATAAAGTTTAAGTTCACAGACAGCAGAGCATTCATCACTGGACAGTGATGATGATGATCACTATTGGAACTAGAGGCAGATAAGGCCTGTCTGGCCAGAGTGTCTGCCGTAGTATCGAGTTGCCGGTTGACCTTGTACATTTTTTATCGTCTTTGACATGCGCATTTAGCAAAGAGTTGGGTAAAGTATTTGATTCTCCAGTATGGGGAATTGGTTTGATCTGCATCATTAAGGGCTTGTTTGGATGCATGTGTATCTACTTCAATCTATATGCATGGAAGTGAAATAGAATGAAATTTATTTTAATTCCACTCCAATCCACCTCAACACATGTGAATTGTGACGAATACACGAGCGCCCAAATAAGTCCTGCTCTATTCCTCTCACCGTCAGCGACCGGCTAGCTAGTTGGCTGCTACCCCGACACGTACGTATGTACGCGTGTAGACCAGTAAACAAGAAACACGTACCACTACTTGTGCCGAATATAATGACAGTTGCTTTTCCTCCAATCCAAAGATGTACTGTAAATTCATTGGGTCACGGCGCTGAAAAGTACTGTAAATCCTAGTATAGCCAACGTACGTATCCAGCACCGAAAACGACCTGTCACACGGATAAGAAAAAAAGGCTACCGGCTGGCCGGCCAGTCAAACACACACAGTATTCGACGTTGAATCTCTAGTTCCAGCGGAGGTGGACGGGATACATGCATGCGTGCATCTGCACAGGTACACACGGCCGGCAAGAACCACCCGGCCGGAAATTAAGCAAAGCGCATGACTGCATGCAGTTGCAGCAGGTTCGTTGCACCTCGATCTACTGAGAGTCTGATCGAGACGCATGTTGGATGTTATGTACCTATGTATCCACGTCCGCCGGCCGGCGTACGAGTACGTGACGACGACTAGTGTGTGTGTGCCGAGGGTGACAAAAGGTGCCCCCCGCCGATCGCGACACGTACGCGGACGGATTGGCGGTGGATGGACTCGTTCATGTACTGCCCACCGTCGTCAAACGCATGCATGCGCCGTGCAGTTTCTCAGCTAAGCTCTCTCCTTGACCTGTTTGGCAGATCGAGCTTCGATTCTAGAAAATCTATAAATTTTTTGGAGCTGGATGGATATCTGTAGCTCTAGGAGATCCTAGATCTAGAGCTGTGGAGACCTGTTAATTAATGTATTTATATGACTCATTTTGTTTATAGTTTATATTAAATATTAATATTTAAACTACTTAAAGTTTGGTCTACAAACTACAGATCCAAAATAGTTCTTAAAGTTGGGCACTTAGTTTATCTCATACTAATGTGCAAGTTTCTCCAACATATGGACATATATGTGTTGGATATTATATGAACTACTCTTATACGTATACTCCGTCCGTTCCAAACTATAAGACGTTTTGGCTTTTCTAGATTCATAATTTTTACTATGCATTTAGATATATATTATGTCTAGATACATAGTCAAAACTATAAATCTAGAAATATCAAAACGTCTTATAATTTGGGGCAGAGGAAAAATAAGTTAACATCTGGAGATTAAAACCGGTAAATAAAAAATTGCCCCCCCCCTCACCCCCTCCCAAATAATATTTGCAATAAAGCTTGGTTTGCACGTTTCACACATTTGTGTCGTCAAAAGGACTTCCATATGATCATATTTTGCGTTGTGCGAACACAAGATTGATATTGGCCCTTGTGGTTCTGATTTATGATGAGTGATTGTCAACGTGATTCGCGTCTTGGGTTGAGTTTGTGAACTAACCATGGTGTGAGTTGGGTTATGCAACATGTCTCTTGGCTTATGGTGCGTAAGTGTGGAGCTCGAAGGCGGTGGACGACGGTGAGGTGAAGGTCAAGTAGGGACGTGCCATGCCGATGGACTGAAAGCGGTGAAGGACGGACGTGAGGCTTGGACCGAGGGACCAGGAGGCCGGGTGACCAGCCGCGGTGGCTGACATCTAGGGACATCGACAAGCGGAAGTGTACATAGAGTGACCGTGTTGACCGAGTCAAGACGGCGAACGTGCGAGTCGAGCAGAGGCTCTGAAGACATGGTGGCCAGCCGATAGAGGACGGCGGTGATACGCGTCGAGTGGCGGAGGATACGAATGGAGTACGCTACTCACGACGGTTTGGTGGGTTTGAGCCTCAAAACCACCGGGTGGACGGATTTCGGGTTTGGGCCTCAAAACCCAGGTGGAGGTTCTGAGGAGGAACGGACGACACGTAGCGGCATCGAGGAGTTCGTGTCGAGGCGAAGCTATCTCATGAAGGGCGCGGTGGCCGTCAGATGAAGACTACCTCGGGTTGGACCATAACGCCCTCAAGTTAAGTGGTTCGACTCAAAATATTTAGGGGCATGTTTGGGATTGTGTAATAGTCTTGATAGATAAGGATGAGGGAGCCCCAATCTCCCTCACCTCTTGCCATTTCATTCTTACACCTCTCTCTCTAGGTTTTCCTCCCCCTCTAGGTTCTTCTCAAGAGGTCCACCGATGAACTAGGGTCCCGGTGTAATTGAACCTGTGATTTTGGTTGGGAATGGAGGCCCTAACCTCCTCGTGTTCTCTGAGATTCGATTTGTGAGATGCTTTTGTGATTCACGTTCGTGTTCTTTGCGTTCTTGCTTTTCCCACTTTCTTTCTTGACTCAATTCGTCGTTTTGAGAGCTTTTTGATTCGTTCTTTTTGATCTGAGATGGACTAGGACGTGAGTTGATCCCTTCCACCGAAGAATTTCGACCAAATCCTCACGAGTCCATAGATCGGGGCGGATCAAGCTTTTGGTGAGATAAACCGGCGTCTTTCGCGTTCATCTAATTTTCCCTTAATTGGCTTTAAATTGGGTGATGATATCTTAGGGGTAGCTCACCTATTGCCTTGTGACCATGTGGTTAAAATTTGGTGGCAATTGGTTTTGATTTGGCCGCAAATCGAACGGATTTTGGTTGGAAGCGATTTTCGGGCGTTCTATTTCTATGCTGATTCGCGATTCCCGGACAGTCCGGGGTTCACCCATGGGCAGTCCACCACCTCTATGTTGGCAACGTAGAAAACCTATTTTTCAACTTCGTCTTTCGCTGATTTGAACTGCGGACAGTCTACCCCTTGGTCCCGGACTGTCCGACATTCATTTTTAGTAGTGTACAATATATTTTCTCTTGGTTCGGTTGCCTGATTTTTGAACTGCGGACAGTCCAGGGGTACTGTAGCAGATAGTCCGTCGTTCCGTGTTTTGTGCTGTTCCATCTGTTTCTTGCTCGTTCGTGCTCCATTTCGAGTTTTGTCTTTTGCATTGGATTTCTAGTGATCCAGGGAACTTCTATGGGTTCTCTTGACATCCATTGGCTCACAATTCTATAGACTTTTGTTGTGTGCCTTTTGGGGGTCGAATTTGGGACAACGTCTAAATATTTTGAAAAATATTGAGGCTCCCATTCACCCCCGCTCTGGTCGTCGTTTCTGGTCCTTCAATTGGTTTTGGATCCGGTTAAGGATCATTCCACCTTAATCGGTCCGTGATCCATGAAGACGACATGGAACACGGTTCCGGCAAGCCACCCTACTTCGATGGAACAAACTACCCCTACTGGAAGATCCACATGTCTGTGCATCTTCAGGGCATTGATTGTCGAGTTTAGGAGATTTGTGAGGAACCTAACTACGAGGTGCTTGCTGCTCATGTCAGTCAAGAGTAGATCGACCAACACAACGCAAATAGCAAGGCTCGTAGTGTTCTCTTTTCTAGTCTTTCGCTTTCTGAGTTTGAGAGTCTCTGATTGTACTACTGCTCGAGAGATCTGGGTGAGGCTTCAGAGCTATTACGAGGGAACCGTACAGGTCAAAACCAGACTCTTTAAGACATACACGCGTGTGTATGGGAACTTCTCAGTTGGATGGAGGGTCTGTCGATGCCATGTTTTCTCGCTTTCTGTCAATTGTGAACAAGATGCGGGCAAACAAGCCACGTCTGCCTTATCATGATCATGAGGGCACTCAAGTTACTATACGCCCTTGATCAGAAGGTTTGGGATGTGAAGGTGTCCTTTATCATTGAGTCCGCTAACTATGACACCCTCACCATGGATGAGCTTTTCAGCAAGCTCAAGTCCATCGAGATCGATTACCAGACCCATGTCAAAATGAAGAATCCCTCTGCACCGACTACGGTTCAAGTTCTTCAGCTAACCCTTCACATATCTCCTTTGCCTTGTTCTCTTTGGTGTCTGTCATAGAGGAGCAGATGGAGGCACTTGGGGACGATGAGCTGGCACTTGTTATCAGCCGGTTCTCACGATTTCACAACAACCGCATGAACCGTCGGTGCGGTGGTGGTCCGAAAGATGGTTGCTATGGCTGTGAAGATCCCAACCACTTCGTCGCCCACTGCCCCAAGAAGAACAAGAACTTCTCCGGTAAGCATGACTCTGGTAAGCGCAAGGACAAGCGTGAGTACACCTCCGGCAAGCACAAGTCGAAGGGAGGATTTGACAAGGAGGCGCTCAAAACAAGAAGATGTGCCTCAAGAAGGCCAAGGCCCAGGAGCATGCTTTCCTTGCCTCCCTCAGTGACCTCGATAATGACTCCGATGATGATCGGACTTCTTCCCCCACGAGCGACGATGAGTCTGAAAGGAAGCGAGGACAAGCTGACCGAGCTCTGCTTCGTCGTCGGTACCACACACGGAGGGTTTTGCACCATGGCCATCGATGACGAGGTGAAGGCCAGCAAGGACGAGGTTCCCGTCGATGACAACACTTCTAAGGTAACCCCTTGTAGGGTCGAGATAGCGGAGTAGAGGGGGATGAATAGTCCTTTCTAAAATTGATTGCGCCGGCTAACTGAAATAATTACGGAATTAAAAATATCGGTCTAGCCTAGACTACACCCCTCTATCTAAGTTCTCAATCGCCTTATTAAGATCCTAATTAGGCAACAAAGGTGCCAGGCTAGCTAGAGCTCACCTAACCAATTCTAGGAGCAAGGTTACATAAACCTAAGCCACTAGTACTTCAAGCAACGAGGGATTGTAACACTCTCGGTGTTACACCATAAATCATTTACTATAATATATCATGAGCATCATATTTATGTGTTAATTAATGTGATAAAGTGTGTAGATCAATTTCTGTAACTCAAAACGATCAACTAAAATGCAAAACGAAAATTGAGTCGATGGTCATGTTATGTCACTTAGGGTTTAAAACCTATTTTTATTAAACAAAAATGCTATAGAACATGTATGTGATACTTAAATAAAGTTTGAAGTACAAAGTTTGTAGATGACAGTGAAATACTTGCGGTAAAAAATGATATTACTAGCTAATATTTCCACTAGCTTAGAAATCGCAAATGGAAATCAAATTTAGCTCAAAAACTTAGAAATTTTCAAGTCTGTCGACAATTAAAAACTGCTATGTTTGGCAATTTGTTGTGAAAGATTGGGTTAAGGAGTGGTGTAGTGTTATAGCTCGATTTGGTAGTCTCATGTGCCATCTTGTGCATGGTGAATACGGTTTGGGTTTAGGAGCAACCGTTTGGTCGTGATGAATGCTTTAAAATTCGTGCGCGTCACTGTCTCAGGCTAGTTGGCCGCGTGGCCGTGATCACCGCGCCTAGACGCTTGGCGTTGCTGTGTTGGTCACGCCCGGACGCTTGGCCCTGACTGCTTGTAGCCGCTTCCTTTAGAATCTGCTTCTTTTGTCTCCTCGTCGCTCTATATTGATTTTGCTAGCTTTTGCGGCTTCTCGTGCGAATCCGGTGGAGCAAATATATACTCCAGCTCCTGATTCTTCTTCAGGAAACTTCTCATCCCCTCCTCTCCCTCTTTTTTGTATGCTCCCTCCCTCGCTCTCGACTCGTGACGCGGCTCAGGCGACGGCGCGGGACGACCTCGACGGTGGCCGACCCTCCGCATGGCGGTGACCTCCCTCCTCCTCATCCTCCACCACCACCACCACGCCACTTCCTCCTCGTGACACAAGGCAGCGGGTCGCGCAACCTAGGGTTTTGCCCCTTTGTCGCCAGTCGTCCCCACGGGCGCGCGAGCAGCCAGCGGAGGCCCTGACGCGTTGGAGGGCTCTGGCGGTGGAGGAACCACCGTGGTGGGCATGGATGATGACGGGGAGGTCACGTCATCCTCCTCGGCGGTGGATCTGGAGCGGCCGCTCATGGGGCCCCTCTCGGCGGCGGATCTGAAGCTGGAGCACGATGTGGACCTCGCGCAGGCAACGAAGGTGGTGGATCTGCGACGAGCAGGCGGATCCAGCGCAAGCCCTCCCCATCTCCACTAGATCCGGCTGCATGGGCTCCACCGATGGCTTGTGCGCGGGCGACACGGTGGCACACGTCCATGACCTGGCCCCCGCTGCCCCCCGCAAGTGGCCGGGATGCAGCTCCTTTTACCTCGCCTTGCACCCGGACCTCAAGCTCGCCCGCCGCATCGGGAGCGGCCCGCTTGGGCCCGCCGAGCAGGAGGTGTGGGCCGGCACGCTGTCTCATGTCGATGGCGGCGGCGGGGTCAAGCGGTGCAAGCATCGGGTGGCAGTGAAGAGGGTGCCCCTGGCCGCAGAGGATGGGCTCGAGGTTGTTCAAGAGGAGGTGAAGTGGCTGAGGCGCGCCTCCACATGGTGTCGGAACGTGTGCACATTCCATGGTGCTGTGAGGGTCTGCGGCCACCTCTGTTTGGTCATGGATCGCTATGTCGGGTCTGTGTAGGCGGAGATGCGGCAGAATGGTGGACGCCTCACGCTGGAGCAGATTCTCAGGTCTGGCATTGCATCTAAATGTCAGTGCTTAGTAATATTGAGTAGCTATTCTTTATGCTTTTGTCATGCCAATTATCGCTGCAAACATATCAGATTGCAATATAGCGTTCACTTTTATTGTTACTCAGTAGTCAGTAAGAACTAAGAAGCATGCCTAGCTAGAACCTTCACTAAAGGTAGCAAATTGTGTAGTATGACAGCTTGCTTTTGAGAGTTTTGAAGTGATTGCCTTGTTAATGGCGTTATGCGTTTTGATTTTGTTGGTGCTGCTAGCTGTTTTGTTTGCTTATCTTCTATTGTTGTAAGGAAGGTAAAATTGATCACAATTAATGCTCATAATGTCGCTTGCCATTTCGACGCAATGCCGTGATATATTTTGTGAATATCATAACTTTGGCTTGTAGTTTACTCGCTGAGTCAATTACCATCAAGTTATCAAGCTGTGGAGCTTCATTTTTTTATCTATTATCAGCTCACAGTGTGGCTAACACTAATATATATATGCTGAAATCATTAAAGTTCCTATGACATGTATATGTGTGAGTAAAATTTCTACGAGAATTAATATCACTGCAGGAAATTTATGAAGTGCTATGGTTTTCCCGGCAGTGTTAGGCACTGACACATTTAACATTTCTCTACAAGACCCATGTGATCTTTAGAATGTAGGTATCTCCTTTTCTACCTTGCCGGCGCGCGTGAGGGCGCGCGTGATGAACTAGTACTTCATAACATATGGTTCGCTAGATGGGGTAGAGCAATCTAATTGTGCTTGTGTTGATATGTAAATGCTATTTTTGTTTTTCTTTGTTGGTCATATTTAAAATAGTTTCACCTATATTAAACTATAAATCCCTTGCAATTTCAAGTGAAGGTTGTACTCGCACCACGTAGCTGAACTATTAAGACATATTTTATGGCGAATTCAATAAAGTTAATGTGGCATGCCAATATTAGATGAATTTTGTATAAACTTAGTTAAAGTAAAAAAATCATTTAAAACAAAAATAAAGCGAGGTGCATTTTAATATTTAAACTGACATAGGAGTATGTAATTCATGTAATTTTCCACTCCACTTTGTGATGCAAGGAAATGTGATAAATGTATCTGGCTCTCCCAACTTTGCTAAAGCCAACAAACCAACAAACCAAGTGATCATATGAACACAATTAACCTTGTTGCGGTGATCATCCCATATGAACGTATACTCAAGCATCTACCCCCTCCCCTCCCTCTCTTCCCCGGCCCCTCCCTCACCGGCGGCGCCCCTCCCCCGGATCTGCCACCCCTCCCCTCCCTCACCAGCGGCGCCCCTCCCCCGTATCCGCCGCCCCGCCCCTCCCCTCCCTCACCAGCGGCGCCCCTCCCCCGGATCCATCGCCCCGCTCATCCCCCCCTCACCGGCGGCGCCCCTCCCCAGGATCCACCACCTCACCCCTCTCCTCCCTCACCGGCGGCACCCCTCCCCTCCCTCACCGGCGGCGCCCCTCCCCCAGATCTACCGCCCCCTCCCTCACCGGCGGCCTAGGCGAGCGCGTGCGGCAGGTGGCTTGGGAGGCGGACGTAGAAGGCGAGCAGCGTGTTCGCGAGGTAGCGGTCCGCAAGGAGGCCCGAGCGCGCGGTGCGGGCGTGGTGGCGGCGGGCTGGTGCTGTCGGCGGCGGGCTTGGTGGTTGGCGGCAGGCGGTGGTGGCGTGGTGGTGGTGCTGGCGGCGGCGGGCTTCGTGGCGTGGCGGCGGCCGGTGGTGGTGGCAGCCGGCTTGTTTTTTTATTTTTTTCGAAAAAATGTTTGCCGAGTGTTTTTGGGCACTCCCAACAAAAACACTCGGCAAAGACGGTTTGCCGTTAAGAAATTTACCGAGTGTCGTTTGCCGAGTGTAACACTCGGCCAACGCTTTGTCGAGTGTAACACTCGTCAAACCCTTTGCCGAGTGTTTTTGGGGCTTTGGCACTCGGCAAAGCAACTGTATCCCGTAGTGCAACCGCTAATGATGAGCTGAATTGTTTCAAAAAAAAGCAACCCCTAATGATGCCATTAGTCGACTAATTGGTCATCGTTAGGTGATGGTGTCCCTGGCGTTGTCCTTAGCCATCTGAATTAGATAGCCCACTTTAACGTTTTAAGTTGAAAATACAAAGTTTGAGGATTGAAATAAGCAGTCACGTTTGATATAGTCCTAAGATGATAAGTCCAAAAGTAAATTTGGGCAATGAAACGGTCGTTCTTAGAAGTCGTCAAGGACAAAACTGATACTCAGACGATATCGAGAGACTAATAAAATGACTATATTGCCCAATAATTTCATGATTATTAGAAGTGTCGTCTTTATGTATCACCAAAGCTGCCGCAACAACACCATTTTTATTACAACAATGGTTGACGTGTCCTCTCCTTTGCGCACCAAAATTTCCAGATCAACAGCGGGACGTACTCGCCGGCAAAAACATGGTTTCCTCCAATACAAAAGTAAAAAGATGGCTAGTAAGAAGGCTATCGATCGGAACGAGACGTGCGCAAAGATGCATGCAAGGCACGTAATCGTTGAGACGGAACGAACAGGCCCAGGCATTAACGTCGGAACAATATTTTTCTTTCCCAACAAATCAACAAACAATAATTTTTTAGCTTTTCCTCCCAGCAAAACTAACAGGGAACCTCGTGATAGCAGTCATCGCTCATCAGATAGCTAGCACTGGAGCATGCAGTAGTGCAGTGCCCACCACACTACCTGCAAATTAATTTAGATAAGCGCGCACTTGCGTGTAGTTTTGCACGGAATGGCCCAATGGGCAATGGCTGTATGTTTATGCTTGCTTCGAGACGTACTAGCTACTAGCTAGAGCTTGCTAGTTGGCAATAAGGCCTGGTTTAGATTGCAAGTTTTTTTACTCTCTCTATCACATCAAATCTTTGGACACATACATGGAGTATTAAATGTAGATAAAAAAATAACAAATTACACAGTTTGATTGTAAATTCCGAAACGAATCTTTTGAGCCTAGTTAGGCCATGATTGGACAATAATTATCAAATACAAACGAAAGTGCTACAGTATCAAATACTGATTCCTAACCCCAATCTAAACGAGGCCCAAAATTCCTTCTCGGTGACAGTCACTTCCACCAATCGGAAAGCACGTACAGTACGCCTTCCCAAGGCCTCGTTTAGATTGTAAAAAAAGTGAACTCGATGAATAGTATAACTTTCGTCTTATTTAACAAATATTGTCCAATCGTGGATCAACTAGGCTCAAAAGATTCATCTCGTGATTTCCAACTAAACTATGTAATTAATTATTTTTTTTACCTACATTTAATACTCTATGTAAGCAGCTAAAAATTGATGTAATAGAGAAAGAGTGAAAAAACTTAGAATTTGGATGACATCTAAACAAGGCAAGTATACGTAAAATCATTTCATTCGCTCAGAGCGCTAGCTGAAGAGTAAACCTACGCCGGCCAACTTGTCACGTACACACCCGACATCGAGAACGACCTGCAATGACAAGACTGGTGACAAAGTCCAACGAAATAACGCAGGAAGAAGAAACGCACACGTCAAAAACCAGCAGGAAACAACCGCATCCAGCCAAGTTCATTGCACTCTGCGACGTGAAGTTAATGGTACTCCCAAACTGCGACACATCACGGATATGTTTGAAAAAGGGTCGATTGAGGCGTTATTGCACTGCCCATCGAATCCAGGATGATGGAAATTTCACGGCGCTAGCTGCTTTCTTTTAATTTGATGCTTAACTGAACTGTTCTTTTCAACGACGACGAGTGTACGTGTTGCGATGCAAGCAAATGCGTAAGAATGTAAGCTACCACAAAAAAAGAGACACAGTTTAGAAAATTTTCTTTGCGAGGAGTTTAGAACAACAAGCTAATATATATAACTCCATTACATTCTTTGTAAAAAAAAAACTCCATTAGATTCTTTGTCAAAAAAAAACTCCATTAGATTTAAGAGTGAACCAAGAGATTTCTTCAATTGATCTATCTTTCGTTTGAGACTTGTCGTTAAATTGCTTCCCAGGGATTTTTTTTATTTTTAATCCTTTTTTATTCAATATTTCAATAATAATCGGTCCTAAAAAATTTTGCGGATTTGGCGCGACCAAATAACATTGTCGCGCCACATGCATTGGCGCGGCAACATCCACAATGTCAGACGGCGTTTTCGACGTGGAAAACGCTGTCATGCCACTCCTGCTGACGTGACAGTATTGTTCTGTCGCGCCACCGGGAGTGGTGTGACAAGACCAAACTTTTGAAAAATCATAACTCTTTGATACGACTTTAGATGAAGATGAAATTTATATGAAAATTATAGCTCTCGATGAGATCTACAACTTTGTAATTTTGAGTTTTTTTTTCATTTGAGGAAGTTAAAATGATCAAAAAAGTAATATAAAATTTCTGGAGCATAATAACCCCGTATAAATGCTTGTCGTATTAGAAAAATAATATCTTTTTCTGTATGTTGTCAACTGAAAATACTTTTTACATTAAAATTGTAGCCCTCAATGAGATCTACAACTTTTTAGTTTTGAGTTTTTACATTTGAGATAGTTAAGATGCACGAAAAAATAATATAAAATTTCAGCAGCATAATAATCGCGTATTAGCGCTTGTCGCATTACAAAAATAATATTGTTTTTGTATGGTGCCAAATGAAGATACATTTTATATCAAAGTTGTAGCCCTTAGTGAGATCTACAACTTTTATTTAAAAAATATTTTTATGTGACATCGAATAAGAAATATATGATTTTTCTAAAAAGATAAGCTTTGATGCACGATTAATATGCTGCTAAAACTTTATATTAGTTTTCAGAGTATGTTAACGACCTGATATATGAAAACTCAAAACTAGGAACTTGATCTCATATATGAAAACGACCTCATATATGAAAACGACCTGCACACGGATAAGAAAAAAAGGCTACCAGCTGGCCGGCCAGTCAAACACACACAGTATTCGACGTTGAATCTCTAGCTCCAGCGGAGGTGGACGGGACACATGCATGCGTGCATCTGCACAAGTACACACGGCAAGAACCACCCGGCCGGAAATTAAGCAAAGCGCATGACTGCATGCAGTTGCAGCAGGTTCGTTGCACCTCGATCTACTGAGAGTCTGAGACGCATGTTGGATGTTATGTACCTATGTATCCACGTCCGCCGGCCGGCGTACGAGTACGTGACGACGACTAGTGTGTGTGTGCCGACGGTGACAAAAAGGTGGCCCCCGCCGATCGCGACACGTACGCGGACGGATTGGCGGTGGATGGACTCGTTCATGTACTGCCCACCGTCGTCAAACGCATGCATGCGCCGTGCAGTTTCTCAGCTAAGCTCTCTCCTTGACCTGTTTGGCAGATCGAGCTTCGATTCTAGAAAATCTATAAATTTTTTGGAGCTGGATGGATATCTGTAGCTCTAGGAGATCCTAGATCTAGAGCTGTGGAGACCTATTAATTAATGTATTTATATGACTCATTTTGTTTATAGTATATATTAAATATTAATATTTAAACTACTTAAAGTTTGGTCTACAAACTACAGATCCAAAATAGTTCTTAAAGTTGGGCACTTAGTTTATCTCATACTACCGTGCAAGTTTCTCCAACATATGGACATATATGTGTTGGATATTATATGAACGTCTCTTATACGTGTACTCCATCCGTTCCAAACTATAAGACGTTATGGCTTTTCTAGATTCATAATTTTTGTTATGCATTTAGATATATATTATGTCTAGATACATAGTAAAAGCTATAAATCTAGAAATATCAAAACGTCTTATAATTTGAGGCAGAGGAAAAATATGTTAACAACTGGAGATTAAAACCGGTAAATAAAAAATTGCCCCCCCCCTCACCCCCTCCCAAATAATATTTGCAATAAAGCTTTGTTTGCACGTTTCACACATTTGTGTCGTCACAAGGACTTCCATATGATCATATTTTGCATTGTGCGAACACAAGATTGATATGTGCCCTTGTGGTTCTGATTTATGATGAGTGATTGTCAACGTGATTCGCGTCTTGGGTTGAGTTTGTGAACTAACCATGGTGTGAGTTGGGTTGTGCAACATGTCTCTTGGCTTATTATGTCCGGGTGTGGAGCTCGGAGGCGGTGGTCGACGGCGAGGTGAAGGTCAAGTAGGGACGTGCCATGCCGATGAACTGAAAGCGGTGAAGGACGGACGTGAGGCTTGGACCGAGGGACTAGGAGGCCGGGTGACCAGCCACGGTGGCTGACATCTGGGGACATCGACAAGCGTAAGTGTACATAGAGGAGTGACCGTGTTGACTGAGTCAAGACGACGAACGTGCGAGTCGAGCAGAGGCTCTGAAGACATGGTGGCTAGCCGATAGAGGACGGCGGTGATACGCGTCGAGTGGCGGAGGGCGCGTATGGAGTACGCTACTCGCGACGGTTTGGTGGGTTGAGCCTCAAAACCACCGGGTGGACTGATTTCGGGTTTCGGCCTCAAAACCCGGGTGGAGGTTCTGAGGAGTAACGGACGGCACGTAGCGGCATCGAGGAGTTCGTGTCGAGGCGAAGCTATCTCATGAAGGGCGCGGTGGCCGTCAGATGAAGACTACCTCGGGTTGGACCATAACGCCCTCAGGTTAAGTGGTTCGACTCAAAATATTTAGGGGCATGTTTGGGATTGTGTAATAGTCTTGATAGATAAGGATGAGGGATCCCCATTCTCCTTCACCTCTTGCCATTTCATTCTTACACCTCTCTCTCTAGGTTTTCCTCCCCCTCTAGTTTCTTCTCAAGAGGTCCACCGATGAACTAGGGTCCCGGTGTAATCGAACCTGTGATTTTGGTTGGGAATGGTGGCCCTAACCTCCTTGTGTTCTCCGAGATTCGATTTGTGAGATGCTTTTGTGATTCACGTTCGTGTTCTTTGCGTTCTTGCTTTTCCCACTTTCTTTCTTGACTCAATTCATCGTTTTGAGAGCTTTTTGATTCGTTATTTTTGATCTAAGATGGACTAGGATGTGAGTTGATCCCTTCCACTGAAGAATTTCGACCAAATCCTCACGAGTCATAGATCGGGGCAGATCAAGCTTTTGGTGAGAAAAACCGGCGTCTTTCGCGTTCATCTAATTTTCCCTTAATTGGCTTTAAATTGGGTGATGATCTCTTCGGGGTAGCTCACCTATTGCCTTGTGACCATGTGGTTAAAATTTGGTGGCAATTGGTTTTGATTTGGCCGCAAATCGAACGGATTTTGGTTGGAAGTGATTTTCGGGTGTTCTATTTCTGTGCTGATTCGCGATTTTCGGACAGTTCGGGGTTCACCCATGGGCAGTCCACCACCTCTATGTTGGCAACGTCCAAAACCTATTTTCAACTTCGTCTTTCGCTGATTTGAACTGCGGACAGTCTGCCCCTTGGTCCCGGACTGTCCGGCGTTCATTTTTAGCAGTGTACAATATATTTTCTCTTGGTTCGGTTGTCTGATTTTTCAACTGCGGACAGTCTAGGGTACTGTAGCAGATAGTCCGTCGTTCCGTGTTTTGTGCTGTTCGATCTGTTTCTTGCTCGTTCATGCTCCATTTCAAGTTTTTTCTTTTGCATTGGATTTCTAGTGATCTAGGGAACTTTTCTGGGTTCTATTGACACCCATTGGCTCATAATTCTATAGACTTTTGTTGTGTGCCTTTTGGGGGTCAAATTTGGGACAACGTCTAAATATTTCGAAAAATATTTGAGGCTCCCATTCACCCCCCTCTGGTCACCGTTTCTGGTCCTTCAATTGGTATCGGAGCCGGTTAAGGATCATTCCACCTTAATCGGTCCGTGATCCATGAAGGCGACATGGAACATGGTTTCGGCAAGCCACCCTACTTTGATGGAACAAACTACCCCTACTGGAAGATCCACATGTCTGTGCATCTTCAGGGCATTGATTGGCGAGTTTAGGAGATTTGTGAGGAACCTAACTACGAGGCGCTTGCTGCTCATGTCGGTCAAGAGCAGATCGACTAACACAACGCAAATAGCAAGGCTTGTAGTGTTCTCTTTTTGAGTCTTTCGCTTTCTAAGTTTGAGAGAGTCTCTGATTGTACTACTGCTCGAGAGATCTAGGTGAGGCTTCAGAGCTATTACGAGGGAACCGTATAGGTCAAAACCAGACTCTTTAAGACATACAAGCGTGAGTATGAGAACTTCTCAGTTGGATGGAGAGTCTGTCGATGCCATGTTTTCTCGCTTTCTGTCAATTGTGAACAAGATGCGGGCAAACAAGCCACATCTGCCTTATCATGATCATCAGAGGGCACTCAAGTTACTACCCTTGATCGGAAGGTTTGGGATGTGAAGGTGTCCTCTATCATTGAGTCCGCTAACTATGACACCCTCACCATGGATGAGCTTTTCAGCAAGCTCAAGTCCACCGAGATCAATTACCAGACCCATGTCAAAATGAAGAATCCCTCTGCACTGACTATGGCTCAAGTTCTTCAGCTAACCCTTCACAGATCTCCTTTGCCTTGTTTTCTTTGGTGTATGTTATAGGGGAATAGATGGAGGCACTTGGGGCGACGAGCTGGCACTTGTTATCAACCGGTTCTCACAGTTTCACAACAACCGCATGAACCGCCGGTGCGGTGGTGGTCCGAAAGATGGTTGCTATGGCTATGAAGATCCCAACCACTTCGTCGCCCACTGCCCCAAGAAGAACAAGAACTTCTCCGATAAGCTTGACTCTGGTAAGCGCAAGGACAAGCGTGAGTACACCTCCGGCAAGCACAAGTCAAAGGGATGATTTGACAAGGAGGTGCTCAAAACAAGAAGATGTACCTCAAGAAGGCCAAGGCCCAAGAGCACGCTTTCCTTGCCTCCCTCAGCGACCTCGATAATGACTCCGACGACAACCGGACTTCTTCCCCCATGAGCGACGATGAGTCTAAAAGGAAGCGAGGACAAGCTGACCGAGCTCTACTTCGTCGTCGGTACCACACACGGAGGGTTTTGCACCATGGACATTGATGACGAGGTGAAGGCCAGCAAGGACGAGGTTCCCGTCGATGACAACACTTCTAAGGTAACCCCTTGTAGGGTCGAGATAGCGGACTAGAGGGGGGGTGAATAGTCCTTTCTAAAATTAATCGCGCCGGCTAACCTAAACAATTGTAGAATTAAAAATATCGGTCTAGCCAAGACTACACCCCTCTATCTAAGTTCTCAATCACCTTATTAAGATCCTAATTAGGAAACAAAGGTGCTAGGCTAGCTAGAGCTCACCTAACCAATTCTAGGAGCAAGGTCACACAAACCTAAGCCACTAGTACTTTAAGCAATGGGAGAGTGTAACACTCTCGGTGTTACACCATACATCATTTACTAAAACATATCATGAGCATCATATTTATGTGTTAATGAATGTGATAAAGTGTGTAGATCAATTTCTGTAACTCAAAACGATCAACTAAAATGGGAACGAAAATTGAGTCCATAGTCATGTTATATCACTTAGGGTTTAAAACCAATTTTATTAAGCAAAAATGCTATAGAACATATATGTGATACTTAAATGAAGTTTGAAGTACAAACTTTGTAGATGACAGTGAAATACTTATGGTCGAAAATGATATTACTAGCTAATATTTCCACTAGCTTAGAAATCGCAAATGGAAATCAAATGCAGCTAAAAACTTAGAAATTTTCAAGTCTGTCAATAATTAGACACTGCTATGTTTGATAATTTATTGTGAGAGATTGGGTTAAGGAGTGGTGTAGTGTTATAGCTCGATTTGGTAGTCTCATGTGCCATCTTGTGCATGGTGAATACGTTTTAGGAGCAATCGTTTGGTCGTGATGAATGCTTTAAAATTCGTGTGCGTCACTGTCTCAGGCTAGTTGGTCGTGTGGCCGTGATCACCGCGCCTAGGCGCTTAGCGTCGCCGTGTTGGTCGTGCATGCGCATGCACGCATTGCCATGCATGACCGGCCGTGGCCGCCTCTGGCCTCGCCATGGCTCGGCTGCCGTTGGCCCGCCACACAGAGCAGCTGGCCTCGCCGCGCGGAGCCACCACTGCTGTTGCCTGCCCCATCCTGCACTACGCTGCCGTCATGTCCGCCACTGCTACCTCGTGTCGTGACGCTGCCGCTGTCGTCGTGTCACTCTAGTACGTGCGCTGCCCCTCCCTGGCCTGGTTGGGTGCTGTCTGCACGTGGCCATGCACACCGCCGTCGCTATGTCATTTATGACGCTCCGGTCACCAAGGCAAGGATGAGCTGAGCCCACTACCGTGCTCCATTTCTCTCTTTCCCTCTTCTCTCTCTGCTTTCTGCCACCATCATGTCACGTCATGGTGAAGCCAGAGAGCCAGCACCTCTCATCAATTCCTCATGCTCACGTCTCCGCCTTCACGTCCCCTCCCCAGCCGACCCTACCCTGCCTTGACTCGCATCACACCGAGCTCCAATTTTGGAGCTTTGCCCGCCATCGTGCCGATAAGGCCCGCCACTTCCCGCGTCGTGGCCAGTCTCCACCACTTCATCCCGCGCCAATTCCTCAACACCACTAGCTTGCCTTGGCTCCCTCTTCATCATGCGCACGCTAGTCACAGCTCTTGTGCCGCCTCCTCGCCACTAACGCGGCCGTGCCTTTGCGGTCCGCCGTTCACCTCGTAGCGTGCACGTGGCTAGCCTCGGTTGGGTCATATCCGGCCGAGCTAACTTCTTAGTAAGGTCACTGGTGAGGTGTCATTGCTCACCCGCTACCCCTACCGCCTTGTTGTTGTTGCCGCTAGCCTGAACGCCGTCGCCATTGCCGCAGGGTGCCCGCCATCATGGAGAGGTCCTTCTATGGCGTCCTAGCTCGTGCAACCGCCGCCCATCGTCTCACGTCGAACCCTAGGTGAGCGTCAGTCTTGTAGATAGGTCAGCATGGGTCCTGTGTGGCCGGCGTAAGCGCTAGTGCCACCGCTCGCCACACCGGAGCATGTGGGGATGGTCGAGGGCCTTGCCTTTGTAAGATGAGAAGATCCGAGGGTTTTGTTGCAAAGTCATTGTCCATAGAAATAGTACATGTAGTGTTCGCACTATTTTCTGGTAACGCAAGGGTGTTTTTGCAAGAGTGCCAACGCACACGGGCTTCCTCGCCGTGGGCCGCCTCCGCGTGTGAGCCGCACCTCTCCTGTGGGTCACCGCGTGCTCACGCGCGTGCATGTTGCGCTGCGTGGGCCACGTTGGGCTGAAATAAGTTTGCTTTTTTCGTGGAGAATAGAAATAAGTTTTAATTTGTATTTATGAGCTAAACTTTGGTAAATCATATAAAATCATGTAGGTATCCAAAAAATTGTGAAACCAATTTTGTTAAGTTCCTAAAATTGTGCTCTATCTGTTAGTGTATTTAGTTCATATATGTGCTTGTTGATACCAATAGCTATTAAATCATTTGAGAGTGCTTAATATGATTAGGTTAAATATTGTAGGAATTTTTGTGGTAGATTGGTGATAGGAAAAACCTTGAAATTTTTATAGTAGGTTCATTGTATTGTTATGTGCTCATTGTAATTTTTATAGCTTTAAAATAGACTTAACATAAGGGTAGTTAAATGCTCTTTGATTCAAATATACATTAAATCATTAGTAGAAATAGAGATATATCCTTTATTTGTAAAGCTAGGTGTTTGTTAGTTGAACCCAGCACTTTACTTGATGAAGATGATAGTTAGCTTAGAATTTTAGTCAATGGAGCTAGTTTAGTAGTTTACCATGTGTATTCTTATTTGAAGAGTTGCTGTTGCCGAAATGCTAAGTGTTGCATTATCATCGCTTGCATGTAGAGAACGAGTTGGCGGAGATCATGACCATTGGAGATCACGAGTTCAAGGAGGTGATCGAGGAGTACGAGGAGGTGATCCTCATGTAGGAGGAGGTCCCAGAGCCACCACTAACTGACTGAGCTGACACCCCACCTGCCCAAGGGAAGCCCTGGTGCATAACCCTTATTTTGAATAATCACTGGATATATATATGTGATGTGCATTAATGTTATAGGATTTATATTAAAACTACATGCATAGATATACCTACCTATGAGTCCTACTAGCTTAGGTTGAGTAGCTGCTATGCTTAGGTTTTTCAGTAGCGTGAGTAACCTATCGTTACTCACAATAGGTGATTATTATTATCACTCTCATGATAAAATGGTGAAAGGAAATGGAGACCGGGTAGGGATATGGTACGGGTATTAGTAGTTGTAAGAGGTTGTGTCCCATGGCCAATAGGGCATAGCTTGGTTACACTATTTTCCCTGTCCGTGTCGGTTAAGGACCGGCCATTGCATTAGATTCTAGTTAGGTCACAGACTTATTATCCTGAGCACATACTTGTTTATGGGAGTAGAGAAGGCTCGTTGCTCTCTTCTCAAGGGTTTTGGCTCTTTTCAGACCGACTGATTGGAGGCACGGATGGTGAAGGTCTAAGTACCACACTGAGTTTGGGACTCATGTGTGGGGGCTTGGGGTCCAAGTTTGGACAGGGACCTGGACCACTCTGAAAGCATCTGGGCTCCTAGTTGGGTTTTGATGATTAATGACGACACGAGATTACTATGACTAACGTGTGTTTTATAGAGGCAATTTGAGTTAGGTCATTGTAATGGAAATTGATTGGGCAATCATGGTTGTCATGCCCCTGACGATGGAAATCATTTTGGTTTTCAAAGGATGGACGATAAGGTTAAGAACATACTAGTTCTAAGTGTCGTTTGGTGTTGGAGAGACACTTAGAGTAGTTTAGGACTTTGTTTTTCCTTTGGCCATACTATTAAGGGGGGTATGGACTAGTAGCTTGACCTAGGTGTGTCTAGTGGATTAGGTGTGGTGCACACTTGTCAAACCTAGCACTAGGTGGCTCAGGAATAGCCCTAAGATCAATTGGAGTCAACTTCATTCACATAGGATTTTGTGTTGAAAGTGAATGAAGGGTCAAATGACTGACCGAATGCTGGTCTAGTTGTGATCGGACGCTGGAGGGTGAGTCCGGTCAGTTCATTTGATCAACTGTAGTCATTTGGTACTGACCGGACGCAGAGTGGAGGAGCACCGGACGCTGGGTTGCCTGCATCCGGTCAACTCTAGAGAGGTTCCAGAGAGGCTTTTGCTTGATCGGACATGTCCGGTGGGCATTGACCAGACGCTAGGGTGCCTGCATCCGGTCAACTCCAGTAAGGTTTCAGAAAGGGTTTTTCTTGACCGGACGTGTCCGGTTGGTGCTGACCGGATGCTGGTTAGAGTCTAGTTAGAACTTAACGGCTCTTTCTGACAGAGTGGCGGGCATAACTGACCGGAGCATCCGGTCACCCTGACCGGAGCGTCCGGTCAGCTCGTAGAGTGATGACTCAGCCTCCAAACGTTATGTTTTGAATGAGGGGGTATAAATACTTACTCCATTTGTCCAAGGGAGGTCTCTTTCCCATTTGTTCAGCTGAGAAACACCTTTGGAGTGCAAGAGAGAGCAAGAGCCTAGTGTGGTGATTGAGATTTGAGAATCCAAGATTAAGGACCTTATTAGTGAATAGAGAGTAGCAAGTGTGCAACCAACCGCACCCCACCCACGCTCGCATTCACCGCGCCACCGCACTGCTCTACTCCGCCATGCCCGTTGAATTTTACAAGTTTGTTTCCAACTAAATTAACAAAGGCTTTTAGAAACGAACAGAGCTAGTGGCCAGGCAGCCTAGGCGAGCAGGTAATGGCCTAGGCGGGCGCATGGCCAGCGCCCCAGGCGGGGGCAACGAGCAGGCCATGGGCAGTGGCCCAGCCAAGCCAGCGAGGGTGCGTGGCCTAGGAGGCAGCAGACCTAGGCCGGCCCACGGTGGGGGTGCGAACGTTCGTGGCCCAGTCGTGCTCGCGGCCCAGTGCACGAACTGCGGCGACCGGCCCAGCGCAGGCGGGGCACGAGCGGCCCAAGGCGGGTGCGCAGCCCAACATGCGGCAGTGGCGCAAGGCCGACCACGGCCCAAGCGGCCAGGCAACGACTCAGCATGGAACCCGGGCGTAGGCGCGCTCACGTGTGGTGGTCGGCTCAGCGCGACGATGGTGAACTAGGGACGTGGTCACGCCGTGGGGTGGCTGCGAGGCACGGTAGAAGCCGTGGCGATGGTAAGGCGCTGTGCTCGAGAGGCAATGGAAACGCCGTGCTACCTGCGGACATGAGACGCAGCGCGGACCTCGGGTGGTGGCGCGGCCATGACGGCTCGGACATGGGTCGTGGACGCGGCGTGGTGCTACGGCAGCGGAGGGGACCGGGGAGGCAAGGTGCAAGCGCCTAGGCTTGGCGGTCCTAACGCACACCTGGCTAGGCGGTGCCGTGGAGGCGGAGCCCACGGTGGTAGCAGCTGCAGGGCGAGCCAGGCGGACGGCGTCGAGGTGGCCACTGCGGGCAACATGGCCTAGGCGCGTGCAGCTGAGCAGCGGCAGCTCAGGATGCACGACAGCGGCGTCCCGACGAAGAAGCAGAGATGGGGAAAATGAGGCGAGTCGGAGCTATGGCCGGGGTTCCAACACGGGCCATGGGGACTCACGTGCATGGGCACACACTCGACATCCAACGACCAAGGCGCTGCCTCCATGGTTGCTCGGAAGAGAGAGGGAGTGGATGGAGGCAAGAGCAACGCACGCGAGAGAGAACGAGGAGGAGGAGCGCTCGCGAGGAGGGGAAAGGTGGCTACGGCGGACTGGAGTTGGGAGGGCAGTGCTGTGGCATGGATGCCGAGGAACCGCGGGTCTAGCGTGGGACCTGGGGCGCGGGCACATGGCTAGAACCGAGGAGGGGGCGGAGCTTTGGCCTTGAGCAAGGGGAAGAGCGGGTAAGGAAGAAGAGGACACTGGTACACACGGTCGTGATGGTGCTGTGACTAAGTCTGGGAAGGAGGCAGAGAGGGGAAACGGCCGGATGAATGAAGACAACACAGTGAAACAGGGACTTGGGCAAGCAACGGGGACAAGAAGGATGGCGCTGTAGCAAGTTTGGCCAACTTTCATTAAAACAAGAACAGCGCGGTGAAATTGACACGAGTTGACTTGGAAACAGGACCACGTGCTTCTGACTCAGGCACTCTTATATATATATATCGCCGTAACAACACTTTGCTTTGGAGCATGTTCATCCATCGTAACTTTTATAACGGTTTACTAATTTACACAAATTGCAACGTCTAGGCACAGGAAAATTTCAGCAAGCTCGAATTTAAATTTGATTTAAAAGCTATATATGTATATACCGTTCTATTTATTAATGGATTCTATTTTATTTATAAAGGTTGCTTTTCATACTTAATCTAACAGAACAAACCAGCCGCTAGAATCGTCGTTCGACATTCCTAGATATTTCTACGCACTGAGTAATTTGACTTGAGCGTTTACTTGAGTCCGCGAAACTAAGTCACACAGGATTCGCGTATCGCGTCGAATATGTTTTAAATAAAAAATCCAAGAAACTTGTTTCGAAAAATTTTCTTAGGCCTAAATCAAGGTGCTAAACATGCTCGTAACACCAGAGGTATTACAGATTTCAATTTCTCATCTACTGCTTGCTTCTTAGGGTTTCTTACCTCTAGATGAATATAGTGATTATTTATATTTCCTATCTATTTCATCGTGCAGCGAGTCGATGCTCTTGTGGTTGATTTGATAGTGGCAGTTTTACTTTGGGCCAAGTCTACGAGTACGGATTGAGGCCAAGCCTCTTAAGTGTCTACTTGTCAGTGGTCATTGTTAGATTCTCAGCGATGGCTCATTGCAAGAATGTCGTAGGTGGTCCCAATGATGAGGATCCAAGGCCTCCGCCTCGCCTAATAGCAAAAGGGAAAGGCGAAAAAGACTACAAAGAAGAAGCAGAAGTTAGATGATGTTGAGGCAGAGAGGGCAGTAGCCGTGGCAACCACCGTAGAGTGTGCAGAGAGAGGTGGAGCTAGCAGTGGCGTTCGCATAGGCAACTAGTTGTCACCGGCTTAGAGGGCCGCCGTCGACAGGATTGAGGCTAGTCTTGGTAGTCCACCTAGAACTGTCATGCTTGGAGACTGAACCGCAAACATAGTCTACAGAGTAGACATAGGATGCTCAACAGGGAGAGCAGGTTGAGGAGGCATAGTAGGCAGCATAGCCATAGCTTCGACGCTTTAGCCATACATGTACTCATGTGTCACTAAGGCCTTAGACATAGAGGCGGGGCTCTCCTCTACCTCCTAGACCAAAGGGTCTGCCTCCGGTGGTTCACCTTGACCTAAGGGTAGCCATAGCTAGATAGGTGCAGCAGCTATGATTCGTGCAGTTTGAGGATTGGTTTCTGCCAAGGCAGGATGAGCGTGCGTTAGAGCACTTCTACACCATGCTATAGGAGGATTTCTATCAAGCTTATCTCAATAGTGGTGTTGCTTTTAAATCTCAGCAGGTCTGCTCCATACAGTCTCTAGTTGCAGCTATAGGCGAGCAGATCCATCCTCATCTTTCTTAATTGCTAGGGTAGACAGATCTTCTTGGATGGATAGGTTGCTATGTTCCATCATTGGTTCATGAGTTCTATTCCTCTCTATGGATTGACCTGAGGCATAGATTTATTCACTTTGCTTTCAGAGGACATGACTATAGGCTCTAGAGCTCGAGGGTTAGAGAGATACTAAGGATTCTAGAGTCACCCATTTGCCTTCATGAGATATGCTATGGATAGACAGAGCCTTTGAGACGCCCTCACGGTGGACTTATGCCACCTATAGATCTCATTAGACCGTGCTTCATAGAGCCGTTTGGCAAGGGGTTGAGCAGGACACCATGTGACCTTACACCTATAGCTCAACTCCTTGATGCTATTATGAGGAGGACTTTGCTCCCAAGGATGGGCTATCGTGAGGGTCTGACTCGCATTTAGCTATGGCTAGTGCATTCCCTGGTGTCTCAGATAGTCTTTGATATTTGGGATGTGATGCTTTTAGAGATGGAGGACACACTAGCAAAGGGATTTAGAGGTCACCGTCAGCTACCTTATGCTCATTAGATCACTTTACTAATCTAAAAGGTAGTTACACAGAAGTTTCCTGAGACAATGGCAGAGTACACAGGTGCTACCACTGAATTTCCATCGTATGACATGAGCCAGATGCTACGTCACAGTCATGCAAGGACACCTCGCTAGCCGAGCCATCGCCCAAAGGTACCAGAGATAGTAGCCCAGCAGGATGAGATCATCAGGGGCATTGCAGCGACAGAAGTGGAGTAGCTTGATGTTCAGTAGGAGGATGAGGTCGAGAGGGACTCGAGTGATAGCTCTGATGATGACTATTAGCTAATTCTACAGATGGCTCCTCGACCACATGACAAAGAGGCTAGTGGCTCTAGCTTCGCTCCACCACAGCCACTGCAGATAGACCTAGCACTCCTAGCTGTACTTGAGCGGATGAGGCAGGACCAGGCACATCAGGCACAGGAGACCACCACTGCACTTGCTTGGGTTCAGGCATGATAGGATGAGTTTCAGAGGCAACAATAGGCCATGTAGCAGTAGCATCTTATGATTCAATAGTAGTTACTCGGCTTCATGCAGCATGTATTCACTGCTATTGGGGTTGCTCTTTAGTAGTCTACACCTCAGATCGGCCAGCCTGCCACCACCACTCCAGTGACTCTAGTAGTACAGCCCAATGGGCTTCAGAGTTAGGGACCACTAGCACCTCAGTTTGCTTTACCTACAGAGCAGGTGTCCCAATGGTTTGCTTCACTAGTGACTGCTCAGGGTCCTCACTTCACTCCCATTGTTACGGGCTTCACTCCGAGTCAGAGTTCCTCAGTGTTAGTGATGGACACCCTAGTCTCTAGGAGTCTTGGCGCTACATTCAATGAGCTTATAGGGCGGCCTACACCTCCAGAGTTCTGAGTCCCTATTCCTACCATAGCTGCTCTAGTTACTAGGACTACTAAGATGATTTCGTAGTTTGTTGCATTGTCCGAGCCACCTCATACAATCACTCCTACTCTTGAGGCTTCAGCTACAGTGATAGCGGCAGTTGTGGCTCCACTTCCTATAGTAACACCTCTAGAGCCACAGGCAGCGCCAGTTACTGAGCAGATCCAGACTGCTTCACCTTCACTTCCTACTATAGAGGGTCAGACCGCTCAGAGTTTAGTTTTAGAGGATGATGCAGCTCAGTTCCAGATCTCTTACTACACCTCAGCGCCTGACTCGACTGCTCCTGTCCCACCGTCCGACCCTTTGGTTTTAGTGCTTGATGCCAAAGGGGGAGAGTGAGTGAGTATGTTAGATCTAGGAGGAGTGTTAGATCTAGGGGAGCATGTGAGGTAGTCTTGATAGAATTTTTTTGGTATTTTGTGTGTGATACTTCCTGCATTCACGTTTACTTTCATGCATTATATTTTATACATGTGATAGTGAGGCTTAAGTGACATGTGTGCTCTGTACATATATATATATATATCACTTGGTTATGCTCATTTGCTTTGCTTCCGTGTTTTACTCCTATTCAAATGAGCTTTACTTCATGTACTCATGCTTATTTCATATCTTTTGAGTACACCATATTGGCTTGGATCATATAAGCATGCCTAACCCCTTTATTCTTATTGTCAAAAGCTTATATGAACCAAGCATGTTGAAAACCTCACGCATCTCTTTTACATACTCGAGGTTGTGTTGTCATCAATCACCAAAAAGGGGGAGATTGAAAGCATCTAGGCCCCTAGTTGGGTTTTGGTGATTAATGACGACACGAGATTACTATGACTAATGTGTGTTTTGTATAGGCAATTTGAGTTATGTCATGGTAATGGAAATTGATTGGGCAATCATTGTTGTCATGCCCCTGATGATGGAAATCATTTCAGTTTTTAAAGGATGGACAACAAGGTTAAGGACAGACTAGTTCTAAGTGTCGTTTGGTGTAGGAGAGACACTTAGAGTAGTTTAGGACTTTGTTTTTCCTTTGGCCATACTATTGAGGGGGTATGGACTAGTAGCTTGACCTAGGTGTGTCTAGTGGGTTAGGTGTCGTGCACACTTGTCAAACCTAGCACTAGGTAGCTCAGGAATAGCCCTAAGATCAATTGGAGTCAGCTTCATTCACATAGGATTTTAAGTTGGAAGCGAATGTAGGGTCAAATGACTGACCGAACGCTGGTCTTGTTGTGACCGGACGCTAGAGGGTGAATTCGGTCAGTTCATTTGATCAATTGCAGTCGTCTAGTACTGACTGGATGCTGAGTGGAGGAGCACCGGACGCTGGGGTGCCTACGTCCGGTCAACTCTAGAGAGATTCCAGAGAGGCTTTTGCTTGATCGGACGCGTCTAGTGGGTACTGATCGGACACTGGGGTGCCTGCGTCCGGTCAACTCCAGTAAGGTTCTAGAAAGGATTTTTCTTGACCGGACACGTCGAGTTGGTGTTGACCGGACGCGTCCGGTTGGTGCTGACCGAATGCTGGTTAGAGTCCAATCAGAACTTAACGGCTCTTTGTAACACAGTGGTGGGCATAACTGACCGGAGCATCCGATCACCCTAATTGGAGCGTTCGGTCAGCCCGCAGAGTGATGACTCAGCCTCCAAATGTTATGATTTGAATGAGGGGATATAAATACTTACTCCACTTGTCCAAGGGAGGTCTCTTGGCCATTTGTTCAGCTAAGAAACACCTTTAGAGTGCAAGGGAGAGCAAGAGCCTAGTGAGGTGATTGAGATATGAGAATCCAAGATTAAGGGCCTTATTAGTGAATAGAGAGTAGCAAGTGTGCATCCACCTTTCTCATTAGGCTTGTCTTGGTCAAGTGAGAGTTTGTGCTTGTTACGCTTGGTGATCACCATCACCTAGACGGCTTGGTGATCATCTAGCGGAGCTTGTGGATGACCCAAGTCATGTTGTGAGTAGTTGTGGGCGATTCACCACGACGTAGTGTCAAAGAATCAGCCTATAGAGAGCACTTGATCCTTGTGCGGATCAAGGAGGAGCTACACCCTTGCGCAGGTGCTCCAACGAGGACTAGTGGAGAGTGGCGACTCTCTGATACCTCAGGAAAACATCACCGTGTTCCTTTCCCTCTCTTTACTTTGAGCAATTACATTTGAGCAATTCATTTCATGTCTTTACATTCCTAGAATTGCTATGCTAGAGTAGGATTGGAACCTAGGGTGCAAAACTTTTGTACGGTAGAACAATAGAAACATATTCTAGGCACAAGGGGTGAAGTGGGCTAAGTGTAGGACTTAATTATTGCATAAAATTTAGAATTAGCCCAATTCACCCCCTCTTGGGCATCTTGATCCTTTCACCCTTGGTAGGAGAGTGGTGGGTTGGTCATGCTTGTGCCTGGGGTACAAGCGGGGCATGTGTTTTGGGGTACCTAGCTGGGCTACATTGGTTTGTGAATCGCCGTGTAATATGGTATGACTTGTCTATGATCTAGCACCGTAGTAAGAACTAGAACATGAAAGGTGGTGAAATGGATCTGATTGCTCAACTCTTGCTTGAAAGTAGAACAGGTGCTTACATAGAATGGTTAGCTAATGAACTAATCATGACTGCTAATAAAACACATACATAAGGATTCACTACTAGTGTTGTTTTTTCCAAAAAGGAAACCCAGCAAACTATAAAGCTTATCATATCCTTTGGAGTTGGGAAATTATTCCCACTAGTCGGGTAAGTCTTGCGAGTACATTATGTACTCAGGGTTTATTTACCCCTATTGCAGGTGCAGCTTGAGGAGTAGCTGTTGTGTGGAGGATTCTTCTGGTGGGCACAGATGGAACCTTTTATCTTATCGTTAGATGTTATTGTAATTCTACTATTTAAATTCCGCACTCTGAACTTGGTATTGTAATAATGTATTTTTGAGAACTCTTGATATATGAAATGGGCTAAGTATTGTAAACTCGTTCTCATTATTGGATCCTGGAGGAAAAACATGGATTGTTTGAGTTCTCCCTTGGGGTGTGCTCGATGGAACCGTCCGGTGTAGCTTGCTTTCGGGGTGCTTAGTGTCTAGTGGAAGACAAGCGCCTCCGAAGGTGTGTTATTTCGGGCGGTTCTGCCACATGTGGTATCAGAGAGCCAATAATGACTTACGAGTTTCATTACTCTTTTCAAAACCTAAAATTTGACCAACAGAAGTTTTATGAAAAGTAGGATGCGATAAAATTATGTAAATAAGTATAAGCCCTAGTAATATGGTCTATCTAAGATAGCGACACTGGTTTTATCTAATCAAGTTTCTATAGGTACACTAACTTATGCCGCGTAAGAATCGTTAGCGTATGGGAAGTGAGTCTGTGATGTGCCAAAATGTTTTGCGAATGCCGCTATATTTCAGCTTGAGTGAATGGGTACGCCAATGCATGCATCATGAAAACAGAATCTTGCTTAAACTAAACTTCCCCCACACGTATAATTTTGGTTAGTGAATTAATCTAACAACTAGAAAGAATGCTTTGTCTAAAAACATTATCATTTCTATAAGTCCCTTGTTCCTAATCTAGAGAGTTGTCCCTAATGGTTGGTTGGTATCTGTTTATAGATGAACCTAAGGTCGGGTCATGGGAGCACAAGTGCTGGGTTGGGCCATGGTCTTGGTGAAGGCGGGTGAAAGTGGTCATGGCAATGAGAATACAACGAGGAGAGCCACGAGGCCCCACTTCTAGCTCCTGCTCCTCCGCCACCACCACCTCCGATGACCCATGCGGAGATGATGGAGGAGATGTTGGCTGCTCAGCATGAGTCAGCCCGTCCCTTGGAGGAGCTAGCCTAGGCGATTGGTGGCTTCACCCGTGGGGGCTATAGAGGCAATGGAGAGAGCAGGGGTGGTGCTCGCTGTCCCAAGGGGCCCTGTTCTTACTAGGATTTCTTGAAGATGCACCCACCCATGTTCACGCCAACTGCTGAGCCTCTAGATGTAGAGCATTGGCTTCGTATTCTAGAGCAGAAGTTTTAGCTGCTCACTGTGACTGAAGAACAGAAGGTGCGCTTTGTAGCACAACAGTTGTCGGGTTCTGCCATTGCATGGTGGGACACATTCAATGCCATGCAGCCAGTGGATCATCGTGTGACTTGGCAAGAGTTTACCACCGCTTTTAGAGAGTAGTACATTCCTGCTGGTGTGCTGAACAGGAAGTTGATGGAGTTCCTGGACCTAAAGCATGGGAGCATGTCTGTGATGGACTATGTGAACAAGTTCAACCATTTGACACAGTATGTTGGGACCCACGTCAATACTAATGAGAAGAAGATGGATCATTTCTATCATGACCTCTCTTGCAGTCTGTAGAAGGAGCTGTACACAGGGGACTATTAGACTTTTGGTGCTATGATGAATGCTGCTATTGCCATGGAAGGACTTCAGCATGACTCTCAGGCTGAGTGGAAGTGATGAGGACATCGCCACGCTGGACACACTGACGCCATGGTCTTCTCCAAGTTGCAATTCGTTCCCAACTCAGCTGCCACGTCACCCTCGGATTCAGCAGACACGTCGTCACTGTTTCGGTCATAACTTCCTCATACGACATCGAAACGGGCCGTTCTTGGATGCGTTGGAAAGGGGACGACGACGCTGTCGTTTTGGATCTGGTCCCAGCTACAGAAGGTCCGTGGATCATTCTGTGTGACCATGGCAAGGTGCTGTGTCACCTATTTGGGCCAACTTGGCCATGTATCGTGTCGGGCCTTAAGCCCAAGTTGTGGGCGCCCAACCCCTGGCCGTCCCCAACCCTAGGTCGAGTCTTAGACTATAAACACAGCCGCCGCCGCTACTACTCAATTGGGTTTTGTTTAGAGTTTAGTTTTCCATTGAGAAACTGAATCGTTCATTGTAACTGTGGTGACAAATCCTTTTACAGTGATCCAGGGCCCCCGTTCTTGATCTTCTCCACTGTGTCGATTAGTCCTTTGGAACCGAGTTCTTGAACCCTCTATTGATATTCGCGACATTCATATTTGCAATTTCAGATTGCGTGTTTTACCTTCTTGCTTGTGCTCTTCGATTCGCTTGCAGGAAAAGCCTTCTTGGTGAGGTCAATCAAGTTGTGCTTGGTTGATAACCAACGGAGCAGTGGTGTAACGGTTGCAGGGTTCGAATCGCGTCTGATTTGAAGCTGGATCGCCAACGTCGAGATCTCCACAAATCGAACTTACCGGCTACCTCTTGGAAGATCGGGCCTGTTCTCATCAATTGGTATCAGATATTTCAGGTTTACGGCGAGCTATAATCTCGTTTGCCTTAGATTCATATTTGTTCATTACCTAGAGTCCACAAAAAGCCCAAAAATATTTCAATTTCCGCTGTCCTATCGCCCTTTGTGCCTTTGCAATTTCGTTTCAGATTCATATTGTTGAGTTTGTGTCCGTGGTCGAGTCTTGTTGCTGGTTTAGGATTGTGTTCGTGGTCGTAGTTCAATCGCCCGTTGCTGTGATTTTGTTTTCCACCGCTATCCCATCCACCGTTCCCACACAACAAGTCGAAGCCACCACATTACTCGACTTGCCCCGCTAGCCGCCTTGTGTAACTTCTCGCCGCCGCGCAAACCCTAGATAGGTTGCCAGCCGCTCTTATTTTGCCTGCATCGCAGCCCTCCTTACATCATCAGGAGAATACCTACTGCTATGATCGGTGTTAGAGTTTAGGGACGTTTTGCCCTAACTGCCGCCGCCGTGTTGTGCCTCCCGGCAAACATACCTTGAGATACCTTCGGTAAAACAGGCATAACTTTTCGCTCGTTTATCAGAAAAATCTGAAATTTTTTGTGCAGCTTCTTGACACCATTTGGACTCGACCCAAACTCGGCTTCGCCCTATTTGGTTTCATCAAAATTGCCAAAAAAATTCGGGAAAATAAAGAAAAAAAATTGTCAAAGTTTTTGCACGCTTTTCAGAGAACGTGCTGAATTTCTGTAGACCACATCCCACCTCAGTTGTAGGTGCCAATTTTTGTGGTTGCATCTTTTGTGATCCTTGTTCAGAGAAAAGTATAAAAAAATAGTAAGAATTTTTTTTTTGTTTCCTACTAGTGCCTTTTGGAAAAATCCGGGGAAAAATTCAGGAAAAAGGCGAAATCCGGGCTATTTGCTTGTTCCGTGAGTTCTTTCGATCGTCCTTTGTTTTCACCTTGTTGCGCTACGTCTCGTCACGTCTTAGCCAGCACCTGTGACTTGTACTTTGGATCCAGATTGAACAATCGTTACTCTGCACTCGTTAATTGCTAATCCTTGCTGTCATATTGTGTGCCTACCCATAGCTCCACATATTCTTCTGTCAGCACAGGTTCATCTTGCAACTGTTACCCACGCTCGACAACAGATTGCTTCGCCACTTTGGTTTTGCTCCTGTTTGGCGTTGGTAAGAATACAGGCAAGACGGTGGTAAGCCGCTTGTGATTTTGCATTCCACTTTCACCACCACCACTTGTTTCCTTTTAGTTGATAGGGATAATACTTTGGTGTTGTCTTTTTCTATCTTCTAACCATGGCAGGAACTCCGACGGACTTCAATGAGTGCGTGTCCAAGGGCGAGCTTGCAACATTCATGATTGAACAACGCAATCTTATGACCGAGCTGACGCGCAACGTGAACAATCTGGTCACCCGCATTGAACAGCTTGAGCAACGCCCTCCGCCTTATCGTGCTGATGATGAAGATGCGGATGCTTTTGGTGATGAAGATGCGTATGCTGACGGTGGTGCCCGTCGCCGCCTCAACTTCAATCGTCGCGGCATGGGAGGTAATAATCATGGTAATAATGATCCTTTTGCTAAAATTAAATTTAGTCTACCTCCTTTTGCTGGTAATGTTGACCCAGAGGCATATTTAGATTGGGAGCTTGCTGTTCAACAAAAATTTGATTCTCATAATGTTCCTCCTAAGCATAGAGTTAGACTTGCTACTAGTGAGTTTACTAATTTTGCTTTGTTCTGGTGGAGTGATCTTTGCAATGCTAATAATGCTGCTGCTGTGCCTCAAACTTGGAATGTTTTAAAGCAACGTATGAAATCTCGTTTTGTTCCTCCTTATTACCAACGTGATTTACGTTTGAAACTACAAACTTTAAAACAAGGTGATAAAGGAGTGGAAGCATACTATCAAGAATTGCTTATTGGCTTAGCACGTTGTGGTATAAATGAAGATGATGATGATGCTAGTGCTAGATTTTTTGGTGGTTTAAACCATGATATACAGAACATACTTGATTACAAAGAATGGCGCAATTTTTCCCAATTGTATCATCTTGCTATTAAGGCAGAACGAGAAGTACAGGGACGCAAACAACACCAGCCTTTCAGGTCTAACAATGGGAGGAATTTTCAGCAGCGTTCCGAGCCGGAGACGCCCAAGCTTCCTGTTGCACCACAGCCATCTACACCTCCATTTTCTTCCGAGGTACGTAAATTGTCTAATGTGCAGTTTCCACAGCTGAAGAAAGGTGGAACTCCGGGTGCTTCTACTAGCTTCTCCTCGTCTAGCTCTAAAATCATTTGCCACCGATGCAAAGGCATGGGACATGTCATGAAGGAGTGCCCCAGTCGTCGTGCTTTCATTGCTACCGAGGATGGATATGTAAGTGCTAGTGATGTTGAAGATGATTTAGCCCTTGCTGCTAACATTGATGCAGATCCCACCGAGGGCGATCAAGACAAGGAGACCATCACCATTGACTCCATGGCTGCTGCCGCGGACTACCCTAGCCTTCTTGTGCAGCGTGTGTTGAGTACACATGTGGGTCATGAAGAAGAGATGAAGATCCAACGCCACAATTTGTTCCACATGTATCTCATTGTGCAGGGTTGTCGTGTTCTCACTATCATTGATAGCGGGAGTTGCAACAACTTGGTGAGTTCAGATTTGGTTGACAAGCTTGGCTTGACCACACGACAACATTCGTATCCATATAAACTTCAATGGTTCAATAATAGTGGTAAGACTAAGGTAACTAAATCAGCACGCATTAGCTTTTTCACAGGCTCTTATCATGATACTGCTGATTTTGATGTTGTCCCTATGCAAGCTTGTTCCATTTTGTTAGGTCGCCCATGGGAATTTGATAATGATGCTTTACACCATGGTAGAACTAATACATACACTATCATACATAAGGACAAGAAAATTACATTGCTGCCTTTGTCTCCTACGGATATTATTAAACATGCTAATGAGATAAAAAATAAACCTCCAACAGACATTGCTAAAAATAATGGGATTAAGTTAAAAGGAGGTGCTTTTCTTGCTACAACTCCTGCTACTGCTGAGTTATGTGATAATCCTGATGCACCATGTTATACTATGTTTTGTCAACCTTTTATGTCTGGTGCATTGCCTGCTGTCACTAACCTTTTGCAGGAGTTCACTGATGATGGGATGGAGTCGAGGACGACTCCAATTCTACAAGGAGGGGATGATGAGGACATCGCCAAGATGGAGTCGAGGACGACTCCAATTCGAGAAGGGGAGGATGATGAGGACATCGCCACGCTGGACACACTGACGCCATGGTCTTCTCCAAGTTGCAATTCGTTCCCAACTCAGCTGCCACGTCACCCTCGGATTCAGCAGACACGTCGTCACTGTTTTGGTCATAACTTCCTCATACGACATCGAAACGGGCCGTTCTTGGATGCGTTGGAAAGGGGACGACGACGCCGTCGTTTTGGATCTGGTCCCAGCTACAGAAGGTCCGTGGATCATTCTGTGTGACCATGGCAAGGTGCTGTGTCACCTATTTGGGCCAACTTGGCCATGTATCGTGTCGGGCCTTAAGCCCAAGTTGTGGGCGCCCAACCCCTGGCCGTCCCCAACCCTAGGTTGAGTCTTAGACTATAAACACAGCCGCCGCCGCTGCTACTCAATTGGGTTTTGTTTAGAGTTTAGTTTTCCATTGAGAAACTGAATCGTTCATTGTAACTGTGGTGACAAATCCTTTTACAGTGATCCAGGGCCCCCGTTCTTGATCTTCTCCACTGTGTCGATTAGTCCTTTGGAACCGAGTTCTTGAACCCTCTATTGATATTCGTGACATTCATATTTGCAATTTCAGATTGCGTGTTTTACCTTCTTGCTTGTGCTCTTCGATTCGCTTGCAGGAAAAGCCTTCTTGGCGAGGTCAATCAAGTTGTGCTTGGTTGATAACCAACGGAGCAGTGGTGTAACGGTTGCAGGGTTCGAATCACGTCTGATTTGAAGCCGGATCGCCAACGTCGAGATCTCCACAAATCGAACTTACTGGCTACCTCTCGGAAGATTGGGCCTGTTCTCATCAGGAAGCGCAAGCGAGTGATTACTAAAACTTCTAGTCACCCCAAGGCTTAGAAGGTACAGGTTGTTAGGTGGGTACCCTATTAGTCTCTGTGTGGACAGTCATTCCGTCAGCCTCAGAAGACTTACTAGGCACCTCCCACTCAGTACCATGCACCTACTTAGCAGGTGCAACAACAGCCTTAGGGATAGTAGGTTCCGCCTCGTTAGGGGCAGGGGAACAAGCCAAGTGCTTGTTTCAAGTTGGTAAGGAAGGCCACTATGCTCGTTAGTGTCCACAGAACTAGCCTGCGCAGTCTTCCCAACCTTCAGCCAACTCCCGTCTGGTCAAGAGGATGATTATCAAGAAGAAGGTGTCCATAAGCCGCTCTGGACAAGTCAACTACATTGAGGCTGAGGAGATTTTGTAGAATGAACCTAGGATGGTTAGTATGTTTACCATTGATTCCTACCCAGCATATGTGTTGTTTGATTCTGGTGCATCACATTCATTCATGGGCATGGGGTTTACACAGAGGCACAATATATCTCTTATGGCTATTCCTATTGCTTATAGAATCAGTGTTCCGGGTGCGCAGTTGTGCATTAATACTTGAACGGACATAGTTGGATTAGTGCTAGCCACTCACACTTATCACCTCTAGTTCATGGTGCTGCCTAGGCAAGGCATAGATGCAATTCTAGGCATGAACTGGTTGCGAGTTTATGGGGTAGTCTTGGACCTTAAGCAGAGAGTTGTTGAGTTATGGTTTCCTTTTTCTGAGGATAGGATGTCTCTTCTTATGCCCTTAGATCTAGCCTTACCAGTTGCTGCTCATGTTGAAGCATATCCTGATCTAGCCTCTATTCCTATGGTTTGGGAGTTTCTAGATGTCTTCCCTGAAGATCTACCTACGTTGCCACCGGATAGGGATATGGAGTTTTCCATTGAGTTAGAACCTAGCACTGCTCCTATATCATGGTGTCCCTACCACATGGCTCCTAAAGAACTAGCTGAAATGAAGAAGTAGTTAGAGGAATTATTAGAGAATGGATTTATCTATCCTAGTTCTTCACCATGGGGTTGTCTAGCTATTTTTGTGAAGAAGAAAGACGGTACTCTATGGATGTGTGTGGATTACTGCCCTTTCAATACGGTAACCATTAAGAACAAGTATTCTTTGTCTCGTATTGATACTTTGTTCGATCAGTTGGCTGGTGCCAAGGTGTTTTCAAAGATTGATCTTCGTTCTGGGTATCATCAAATTAAGATCCGGCCACAAGATATACAAAGACAACTTTCTCTACTAGGTATGGGCTGTATGAATACCTAGTCATGTCCTTTGGTCTCACTAATGCTCCTGCATTCTTCATGTATCTCATGAATTCAGTCTTTATGCCAAAGTTGGATAAGTTTGTACTGGTGTTCTTTGATGATATTTTGATATACTCCAAGAACAAGGAAGAGCATGCCCAACATCTTTGGATAGTACTAACTGGATTAAGGGAACACAAGCTGTATGCCAAATTCAGCAAGTGTGAGTTTTGGTTAGATCGAGTGCAGTTTTTGGGACATGTTCTGACACCTGAAGGTATCTCTGTAGACCCAAGCAAGGTGCAAGATGTGTTAAATTGGAAGTCTCCCAAGTCAGTGCATCAGATCCATCAGTTCCTTGGTCTTGCTGGTTATTATCGGTGCTTCATTCCTAGCTTCTCCATAATAGCTCAACCAATGGCCAAGTTGCTCTAGAAAGATGTCAAATTTGTATGGAGTCTGGCTTATGAAGAAGCTTTTCAAGCCCTGAAGGAATTTCTTACCTCTGCTCCTGTTCTTGCCCAACCAGATATTGACAAGCCATTTGATGTGTATTGTGATGCCTCAAGGACTGGATTGGGATGCGTGCTTATGTAGGATGGACGTGTGATAGCTTATGCTTCATGCTAGCTGAAAAAGCACGAGGTGAATTATCCCACCCATGATTTAGAGCTGGCTGCTATGGTGCACACTCTAAAAATTTGGAGGCATTATTTGTTGCGAAATAAAGTGTATATTTGTATGAATCACAAGAGCTTCAAATATATTTTCACTCAGTCTGAGATGAACATGAGGCAACAAAGATGGTTGGATCTAATCAAGGATTATAATTTACAGGTTCATTACCATCCTAGAAAAGCTAATGTGGTAGCTGATGTTTTGAGCTAGAAGTCATATCAAGTTGAAGAAGCACCCTTGTTTCTCAACCATGCTGAGGTGGTAGCTCATATTGCTCTAGTCTCGGATTTACTTGAGCAAATTATTATAGAGCAAAGGTAAGATGTTTCAAAAATTCTGCATATCAAGAAGTTAATTGCTAAAGGGCGTGGTCCTCATTTCAGTGTTGATGATCAAGGTGTAGTGAAGTTCAAGAACCGATTGGTTGTTCCGTCAAGTGAGGAGCTTAGAAGAAAGATTTTGGATGAAGCTCACAATTCCAAGTTATCCATTCACCTAGGAAGTAACAAGATGTACCATGATTTGCACCACTTGTATTAGTGGTCAAATATGAAGCAGGATATCACCAAGTACATCTAGGAATGTGACACTTGTTGAAGAGTTAAGGCAGACCATATGCATACACCAAGATTTTTGTAGCCCTTGCCTATCCTTGTTTGGAAATGGGAGGATATTTCCATGGACTTTGTTGTGGGTTTACCCTGCACGTCCAAGGGGTATGACTCTATTTGGGTCACTATGGACCATCTCACTAAGTCCGCTCATTTTCTCCTGGTAGATACCAGATATTCAGCCAAGAAGTATGCCAAGTTGTATTTTGACCGGATTGTGATCCTGCATGGAGTTCCTCTTACTATCGTCTTTGATAGAGGGTCAGTCTTTGTCTCTTGTTTTTGGGAGCAGCTCCAGGAATGTCTTGGTACTGGTCTCCTCAGAAGTTCAGCTTATCATCCGTAAACTGAGGGCCAAACAGAAAGGGTAAATTAGGTACTTGAGGATATGTTGAGAGCTTGTGCCATTTCTTTTCCTGAAAAGTGGGACAAATGCTTGACTCTAGCTGAGTTTTCTTATAACAATAGTTATCAAGAAAGCATTCAAATGGCACCATTCGAGGCTTTGTATGGCAAGAAATGTAGAACACCTCTTAACTAGGTTGAAGTGGGAGACCGTGGTTATTTTGGACCTGATTTTGTCAAGGAAGTTCGAGAGCAAGTTAGCATTATTTAGATCCATTAGAAGGCAGCTCAAAGTCATCAGAAAACTTATGCGGACAAGCGAAGAAGGCCCTTGCAAATTGAAGTTGGAGACCATGTGTATTTAAAGGCATCTCTCATGAGAGGTGTGCATCGATTTGGTGTTCGTGGGAAGCTAGCCCCTCACTATGTTGGACCTTACAAAATTTTGGCCCGGTGTGGTTCTGCTGCCTATCGTATCTAGGTCCCAGATATTTTGTCAGGTGTGCATAATATCTTCCATGTTTCCCAAATAAAGAAATGTTTGCGGGTCCGCGATGAAGCTATGAAAATTGAAGGACTTCCCCTCTAGCCCAACTTGTCTTATATTGAGCATCCTGTCAAGATCTTAGATGAAAAAGAAAGAGTGACTAGAAACAATATGGTGAAGTTTTATAAAGTTCTGTGGCAAAATCACTCGGAGGATGAAGCAACATGGGAGCAAGAAAGCTATATCTTGAAGCATTATCCCCACCTTCTATCTAGTTCACCGAGGTAATTGTTTAAATCAGAATTTATTTCTTATCTCTTTTTCCACACTAGGCACATGAAATCTTGGGATGAGATTTTTGTTTAAGGAGGGTAGATTTGTAACACCCTCGGTGTTATACCATAAATCATTTACTAAAACATGTCATTAACATCATGTTTATGTGTTAGTGAATGTGATCAACTAAAATGCAAAACAAAAGTTGAGTCGATAGTCATGTTATATCACTTAGTGTTTAAAACCAATTTTTATTAAGCAAAAATGCTATAGAACATGTATGTGATACTTAAATAAAGTTTGAAGTACAAACTTTGTAGATGATAGTGAAATACTTGTGGTCAAAAAATGATATTACTAGCTAATATTTCCACTAGCTTAGAAATCGCAAATGGAAATCAAATTTGGCCCAAAAACTTAGAAATTTTCAAGTCTGTCGACAATTAGACATTGCTATGTTTGGCAATTTATTGTGAGAGATTGGGTTAAGGAGTGGTGTAATGTTATAGCTCGATTTGGTAGTCTCATGTGCCATCTTGTGCATGGTGAAGATGGTTTAGGTTTAGGAGCAACCGTTTGGTCGTGATGAATGCATTAAAATTCATGCGCGTCACTGTCTTGGGCTGGTTGGCCATGATCACCATGCTCGGGCACTCAGTGTCGCCACGTTGGTCGCACATGTGCATGCGCATGCTGCCATGCATGGATGGCTATGGCCGCCTCTGGCCTGGCCATGGCTCGGTTGCCGTAGGCCCCATCACACGAAGCCGCCGCTGCTTCCGCCTGCTCCATCCCACGCTGCGCTGCCGTCGCATCCGCCACTGCTACCTCGCATCACGACGCTGCCAATGCCATCGTGTCACTCTAGTATGTGCACTGCATCGCACTGCCCCTCCTTGGCCTGGTTGGGTGATGTCCGCACGTGGCCATGCACGTCGCCGTCGCTATGTCATTTATGACATTACGGCCACGCGGGCCACGCCGATCGGACGTGCACATGCCCATCGGCTAGCACCGGTGTGTGGGCCTCCTAGTCCCACCACTCACATCCCACCAAGGCAAGGATGAGCCGAGCCCACTGCCATGCTCCATTTCTCTCTTTCCCTCTTCTCTCTCTGCTCTCCATCGCCGTCGTGTTGCATCACGGTGAGGCTAGAGAGCGAGCACCTCTCATCAATTCCTCGTGCTTGCTTCTTTGCCTTCACATCCCCTCTCTAGCCAACCCCACCCACCTTGACTCACGTCACGCCGAGCTCCAATTTTGGAGCTTTGCCCACCGTCGTGCCGATAAGGCCTGCCACCACCCGTGTTGTGGCCAGTCTCCACCACTTCATCCCGCGCCAATTCCTCTGCACCACTAGCTCGCCTTGGCTCCCTCTTCATCATGCGCATGCTAGTCGCAGCTCTAGTGCTGCCTCCTTGCCAATGACGTAGTTGTGCCTTTGTGGTCCACCATTCACCTCATAGCACTCATGTGGCCAGCCTCGCTCAGGTTGTCTTCGGCCGAGCTGGCTTCTCGCTAAGGTCACTGGTGAGTTGTTGTTGCTCACCCACTACCCCTACCACCTTATTGTTGCTGCAGCTCACCTGAACACCATCTCCATTACCATAGGGTGCCTGCCGTCATGGAGAGGTCCTTCTACGGTGTCCTGGCTCGTGCAACCACCGCCCATTGTCTCGCGTCGAACCCTAGGTGAGCGTCGGCCTCGTAGATAGGTCAGCGTGGGTCCTATGTGGATGGCATAAGTGCCAGTGCCACCGCTCACCATGCCGAAGCACGCAGGGATGGTCTAGGGCCTTGTCGTTGTAAAGAGGAGAAGATCCGAGGGTTCTGTTGCAAAGTCGTTGTCTATAGAAATAGTACGTGTAGTGTTCGCGCTATTTTCTGATAAAGCGAGGGTGTTTTTGCAAGAGTGCCAGCACACGCGGGCTTCCTCACCACGGGCCAACTCCGCACGTGGGCCGCGCCTCGCCTATGGGCGCCGCACGCTTGTGTACAAGCACGTTGCGCCGCGTGGGCCGTGTTGGACCAAAATCAGTTTAGCTTTTTTGTGGAGAATAGAAATAGCTTTTCATTTGTATTTCTAAGCTGAACTTTGGTAAATCATATAAAATCATGTAGGTATCCAAAAATTGTGCAACCAATTTTGTTGAGTTTCTAAAATTATGCTCTATCTGTTAGTGTATTTAGTTCATTTATTTGCTTGTTGATACCAGTAGCTATTAAATCATTTGAGAGTGCTTAATATGATTAGGTTAAATATTGTAGGAATTTTTGTGGTAGATTGGTGATAGCAAAAACCCTAAAATTTTTATAGTAGGTTCATTATATTGCTATGTGCTCACTGTAATTTTTGTAGCTTTAGAATAGACTTAACATAAGGGTAGTTAAATGCTCTTTGTTTCAAATATACATTAAATCATTAGTAGAAATAGAGATATATCCTTCATTTGTAAAGCTTGGTGTTTGTTAGTTGAACCCAACACTTTACTTGACGAAGATGATAGTTAGCTTAGTATTTTAGTCAGTAGAGCTAGTTTAGTAGTTTACCATGTGTATTCTTATTTGAAGAGTTGATGTTGCCGAAATGCTAAGTGTTACATCATCATCGCATGTATGTAGAGAATGAGTTGGTGGAGATCGTGACCATTGGAGATCATGAGTTCGAGGAGGTGATCAAGGAGTACAAGGAGGAGATCCTCATGTAGGAGGAGGTCCTAGAGCCACCACTAACTGACTATGCTGACACCCCGCCTGCCCAAGGCAAGCCCCGGTGCATAACCCTTATTTTGAATGATCAATGTATATATATATGTGATGTGCATTTAAGTTACAGGATTTATATTGAAACTACATGCATAGATATACCTACCTATGAGTCCTACTAGCTTAGGTCGAGTAGCTATGATGCTTAGGTTTTTCGGTAATGTGAGTAACGTATCGTTGCTCATAATAGGTGATTATTATTATCACTCTCTTGATAAAATGGTGAAAGGAAATGGAGATCAGGTAGGGATATGGTACGAGTATTGGTGGGTGTAAGAGGTTGTGTCCTATGGCCAACGTGGCATAGCTTGGTTACACTGTTTTCCATGTTCATGTCGGTTAAGGACCGGCCGTTGCATTGGATTCTAGTCAGGTCACAGACTTATTATCCTGAGCACGTACTTGTTTATGGGAGCAGGGAAGACTCACTGCTCTCTTGTCGTGGGTTCTAGCTCTTTCTAGACTAACTAACTGGAGGTGGGGATGGTGGAGGTCTAAGCACCACACTGAGTCCAGGACTCAGGTGTGGGGGCTTGGAGTCCAAGTTTGGACGAGGACGTGGACCCCTTGATACAAGATGAACGGGGAGATCTCCGAGAACTAGTCTGCTAGCGCATGGGAGACTTTAAGACTCCTCCATAGTACCCAAACACGGGGGTTACAAGAGATGGATAGGGCTATCACTACCTACCACCTACCCCTCAATCGGGGGGCACTGTCATATCCGAAGGTTCCTGTGTACATGAGCACCACACCCATGTACAAAGAAAGTACCCATATCCCCCTAGGACTCTGACCCTACGAATCGACAAGCAAGAATATGGGCAAACCTAAAGGAACAACAAACCGTCACATCAACCCTAGCTCTACTTCTACCCATACAAGTCATATGAATGATTAAGCATAAAGTTGAACATGTTAATATCATAACACACAAACTATATGCTAGTTCATATATCATGATTATAACAAGACAACTATACTCTAGTTCATATGCAGTACTATATAAATGATATGAGAGCAAGACTTTGAAGAACTCTTCATAGTATTCATACCAAGATTTCTCTCTTTTCTTCTAAGGAGCCAAGCCCTCCTTGATAGCTTTGCTAGCTCACAAACTACTACTAAAAGCTAAAACACTACAAGTGTAGGGTAGTGAGGTGTGTAGCTCCAAATGATGTGTGTGTTGAAGGTGAGCTCCACCCCTTTCTTTTATAGTCAAGTGTGGTCCGTTTGGCACCAACAAAATAGTATTCTTCCATAATTCAAATAAATTGTCATTTAATTCACCCTTTATCTTGATCCCTATGGGGCGTATAGCTTTTCCAAGTTCTTAGGCGGTTGCAAGATAGAATAGTTATAACAGAATCACCAATCATTCATTCCTTGATCAACCATCTATCTAGAGGTTTTATGAGTTTTTGCAAAACAAATGTAAGTTCCTCAAATGATTCTCTCGATCACTAAATATGTATGAAACCTCACCAAAGGCATTTGAAATTTTGCCTTCTTTTTTTTCATATCCTACCACTAAGGCTTTTGAGTGGAGTTTTGGGTAGGTATGACAGTGGGGCATACTTGCATCACTTATTTTGCTAAGTAAAAAACCGGACCTCAAGGAGATGCAAGTCATACACTTTGATCAAGACGTGTAAGTATGTGAAATTTTTATAAAGTCCTATTTCTAAATATTTTTGGTACTCCTTGAATCATGAATCTCTCTCTTTTCGATGAATGCCTTTTTATTCGAATGTATGGGTTATCTTTATTTCTTTCTTCTCTTTTTCTTTTCTTTTCTTCATGCTCTTTGGCATGCATTTTTTTTCTCTCATGCCTTTTGGCATGGATATTTTTTTTCTTTTCTTCTTTTTTAGCAAAGCCCATACTATTCTTTTTTTTGGCATATGAAAATTTTTGAGAGAGAGACTCATGATAAATGAATGGAGTAATTTATTTGGTGGACGGAAAAAGCATGTTTTTGCATAACTCTCAGTGTAAGAGTCAACAATTTATTTGTGGGTGTACGTTTGTCTTGATCATGGGTGCATGACGAGAATCTCAACAAGGGTCACAATAATTTGACAAAGCTCAATGCTCAAACAAGTAGGCTATGACTAAGGTTTGAATTTGAATATCATGTCATATGGTCTTGGTATGTATTCATAATCATTGAGTAACTTTAGATTTTAGCATTTTAAAAATGAAATCTCCTGATGTCAAGTTTCTCTTAGAACAAAGTCAAAGTAAATTCCATTTGTACCATCTCATAACTCGGAACAACTTAGAAAAGAAGCATGCATTTGCAACCCATAAGTTTTTAAGTTTTAGGATGAGACATTTTTAGCCAACAAAGTTAAATATTGGAGAATACTAAGTTATAACCTAGGCACAGATAAATTATAGATAGAGCAACTATTCATCATTTCAACTTAGGAGAAACGAAACATTCCTTAAACACATACGAGAGTGGAATTCATATTTTAGGTATTTGTATCATATTTTATTTTTTGAAATTTTTTATTTTTTCAGATTTTTTATTTGCTAATAAATAAATAAATGCAGAAAATAAATGTGAAAATTAAAAATACGATAAATATATAAGGTACCTCTGCGGGGGTCCTCCCCCAAACGAGCTCTAGGCCAATGCTGTGACGAGTTGCTTGGTGATGACTCCTAGGTAGCTTTATTGTATATGGTTTTATTTATACTTTTTGTTTACCCTACCCATGTCTATACTTTGTGGTTTTGGTTCAATGATCAAATTTAAACTTCACATTTACATTTGATCAAGGTAGGCTCATCAACCTAAGCACCGTGCTTAATTTGAAAAGCCTATGAAAGCATGATTGATTACTAACCATACTTCAAACCAAAATATACTTGTATGGAACAATGTGAGTTTTATTCCAGATATATGAAGGGTGAACTAATTGTTTTTATTTTTAGCATAATTTAAGGCATAATCTATAGTTTCATTATATAGGAATTCTAAGCAAATTATAATTGTAAAGGATAACTACCGATTTACCTTCGGCAAGGGCTCACCATTTAAAGTTCAATGAGCCAGACTCTTCTCCCTTCATTTCTTGCTTGAGGATGGTACATCCATGCCTAGAGGAGTAGACACGGATGATTGCACCTTCTTCGGTCTCCACACCATTTTGTTTGACTTGGGTGGTGTGGAGGTGGACTTCAAAGCTTCTTCTTTTTGTTTCCACACCTTTTTGTCCTTTTTGGGTGGTGTGGGAACAACCTTTGGAGTTTCTTCTTTTTGTTTTAGGCTATTCTTTTTTCTGCTCTGGCCTCTTTTTATTTTGTTTATTTTTCTTGACGAGGCTGTCCACTAGTTGAGGTTATATCTCAACCTCCTTTATACCTTGTGGGTTCAGCCCGTACTTGATACAGATCATGGAGCATTGCTCCTGCCTGGGCCAAATGTCAAACTTCTCTTCTTTGCTATTGATGTTGAAGCAGATTTCTCTGGCTCCAACATCAATCTTTGCTCCCGCGGTGCTGAGGAATGGTCACCCCAGGATGAGGGGCGATTGTTTCGTAGTTTCTGGCACCACGAAATCAACTAGGACGAAGTATCCTTGGATTTTCACCGGGATATCTTCAGCAATCATAGCTGGATAGCAGACCATGGAATCAGCTAGCTAGAGCATCATTGGCATAGGTGCGATGTGGGTGAAGTTCAACTTATCAAAGACGGTCTTGGGCATAATGCTTACGCTTGCCCCAAGATCGCACAAGGCATGATCAAACTGTTGGGTGCCAATGGAGCACGTGATTGTGGGGCACCCAGTGTCCTTCTTGTTTTCTGATAGACGGTTGAGTATAGCAGCGCTACACTCTTCCGTCAGCTTTACGACCTACGTGGATGGCAAAGGTCATTTGTTGTTGATGAGGTCTTTGATGTATTTTGCGTAGGAAGGTACATGTAAGACGTCCATAGTGGGATGCTCACATGTATCTTCTCTATCATCTCCGCAAAATGAGTGAATTGCTCATCCATGACCTGCTTTCTTTTCCTTGTTGGAAACGCCAAGTAGCTTGTATCAACAAAGTCTTATGGTGCTTTTTTCTCATCTTCTTCTTGATCTTTTGTGTTTTTGTTGATGGTGAAGGTCCTTCTTCCTGTTGCCCTTGCTTTTTTCCTGCTTTATTGTTAGGATTTGGTGGATCATGAGTGGACTTACCACCCCTCGTGGTCATCGCATTAACTTTTTCAAGAGAATTCCCGGGTTTCCCTAGGATCTTCCCTTCATTATTAATAGGAATAGCAGCAGCAATTTGAGCTAATTTTGTTTCTATCATTTTATTAAAGCTCATTTGATTTTGAACAGAGGAAGATAAATTTTTGAATTTTGAATTAATGTTTTCTATCATTTTATCATTATACATTAACTTTAGTGATACTTTTGTTAATTTTTGCTTGACCTAAAACTAGGTCTTTCAAGGAAGGTTGATTTGAATTGTAATTTGAGTTGAGGTTTGAATTACCTCATTGTGTGCGGTACTGATTGTTCCACGCAATATTATTACCTTCTCAGAACCCATTGTTGATATATGTGGTATCTTCACAGGTCTCAAGGAAGTTGTTCCCTGAGTGTTCGACTTCTCCATAGACTTCGCAAGTCATTTGTGAGTCTGTGGCCTGAATGGTGGCCTTCATAGCTTCCTTCTCGTGGGCCCTTTCATTCAGTATTGGAAGTAACAAATCAATTTTTGCGGCAAGCATATCTGCCTCCTTCAAGGTATGCATGCCTTTTTGTTGCTTGCGCTCCTCTCCCTAGCTCTGATTGGCCACCATTTTCTCGATGAGAGCCGTGGCATTGTTGATGGTGAGGGAGAGAAACGCTTCTCTAGTAGCGACATCCACATGCCCCTTCGATATGGGCGTAAGCCCCTCGTAGAAGTTCTAGAGCACGAGCCAATTTTCCATTCCATGGTGCGGGCAGGCCTGGATGTAATCCTACAGCCTCTCTCATGCCTTAGGGATGGATTCTAGTGAAGTTTGCTAGAAGTTTGAAATTTCCCCCCTCAGGGCATTGGTTTTGCCCATGGGGAAAAATTTCGTGAGGAATGTCACGGAACATTTGTCCCACGTACTAATAGCATTCTTCTCCTTATAAAACCATTGTTTCTCCTTCCCTGCAAGGGAGAAGGGAAACAGACGGAGCCTTGTGCTTGCTGGTGCGACGTCTTTGATGACGATGGTGTCGCACAGCTCTAGGAAATGTTGCAAGTGTGCACTTGCGTCCTTGCATGGCAAACCACAGAATTGGTTCGTCTACACCATCATGATTAGGCCAGTGTGTAGCTCAAAGTTTCTAGCTCCTATGTTGACAGCGGGCCAACGTGAAAGTTGGCAACAGCGGGGGTGGAGTAGTCACAGAGTATCTTGGCCAACGGTAGTAGTAGATGGTACGGTGGTGAATGGTTCACTTGCCAGCGGAGTAGCGGAGGAAGAAGCAGTACAGGACCTATTCTTCCTTAGGAGCGCCTCCGGATTATCGATGTAGTTTTTCGATAGGACGAAACCACTCATACACTATAATGTTTTCATCACCAATAGGAAGAAAACAAGCAGAATTAGCCTACACAAACTATGACTACCATTATATGCATGTGCTCATGATCATGTCTACTAGATTCTTTAACCTATGCCCTCCCCGATAATGGTGCAAGAAATGCTTGTTGGTATTTCTTAGCGCAATCACCAAGTGTGGAGGTTTTAAGTCCATCCTTGGCAATGGCGCCAGAAATGCATGTTGGTATTTCTTAACACCATCACTAAGATTGAGTTAACCTTAGTGACGCCACCAAGAAACACCAACTACGATACTTCTTAACGATTATAGAAAATATCCGCAAGCGCACGGATCTATTGTTGTAGTATTTCATCTGAAAGTATTTAGGGTATCATTATTTATATTTCCCAAAGGAGGGCAAGGTATAAGAGTCTAGCATGAGCATGAACAAGATTACATACTTACATAGTGGACCATAGTTCAAGATAGGGGTTCAAGGATAGTGGACACACATCTGGGCCAACCTCAAGGATAAAAGGAAAACAAAGAATAAAAGAATGTCCTACGTGGAGGCGGCATGTTCAAATATAGCCGTGCGAAGAACAAGTGATGATCATACAAGCTATATGACTAGAGTTAGAACTAACTATGAGATGAACGGGGAGATCTCTAGGAACTGGTCTGCCAGCGCATGGGATACTTTAAGATGCCTACACAGTACTCGAACATGGGGGATTGCAAGGGATGGACAAGGGTGTCACCACTTGCCGCCTACCCCTCAACCGGGGCACTGTCATATCTAAAGGTTCCTGTGCACCCGAGCACCACGCTCGTGTACAAGGAAACTAACCATATCCCCCCAGGACTTCGACCCTACGGATCGACAAGCAAGAATATGGGCAAACCCAAAGGAACGATGAACCATCACCTCAACCCTAGCTCTACTTCTACCCATACAAGTCTTATGAATGATTAAGCATAAAGTTGAACATGTTAAGATCATAACACACAAACTATATGCTAGTTCATATATCACGATTATAACAAGACAACTATACTCTAGTTCATATGCACTACTATATAAATGATATGAGAGCAAGACTTTGGAAGAACTCTTCATAGTATTCATACCAAGATTTCCCTCTTTTCTTCCAAGGACCCAAGCCCTCCTTGATAGCTTTGCTAGCTCACAAACTACTACTAAAAGCTAAAACACTACAAGAGTAGGGTAGTGAGGTGTGTAGCTCCAAATGATGTGTGTGTTGAAGGAGAGCTCCCCCCTTTCTTTTATAGTGGAGTGTGGTCGGTTTGGCACCAACAAAATAGGATATCAGCCAAAACTACCTATGCATGGAGGCATGCCACTGCTGGAGGAGGATGGGCCCAAGAGGCGGTGGCAAGGGTGTGGCCGCACCCAGGGTGCTCCTCACCCTGGTGGGACCGCCTCATGACAGTCTTTGCATGGTCGGTTCCTAGGTGGGTCTGGACCCTTCCCCCAGTGGTGCTTGACCTAGGTTGTTGCGTGAAGGTGGGCTTCTCCATTTCTCTCATTGCGCATTTCTACTTTACGCTTTCTGTGTTGCCCCTTTTGCTTGGTTTTCCACTTGTATTCGAATGTGTGTCCTGCAAACCATGTTTTCTCCAATAGAAGTAGAACTATGTCAATAGTAAAGGTATATGTGTCAAAAGATTATTTATTTCTCCCATTTTGGACATTAATTAGCGGTCGGATTTGATCGATAGTGACCACCAACAACTAACAAGGCTACTCAAGCCAAATTAGTTCCACAAGGGAGCTACTTCTATGTTATACAAGCAAAAAGGTAACTAGCAATATACACAAGCTAACTAATTACAAGAGCAACTACACAATCACAATATATGAAAAGTAAGTACAAGCTTGTGTAACGGGGATGCAAACCAACAGGAAGCAAGGATGACATAGTGATTTTTATCCTGAGGTTCATGTGCTTGCTAACACGCTAGTCCTCATTGTGTCGACCATTCACTTGGTGGTTCAGCGGCTAATTAACATCACCTACCAAGCCCACATGTTGACACGCTCTACCAGAGTTACTCTTCATGGCTCCTACGGGGCGAGCACAATACCCCCTCACAATCTCTTCTCTGGAGCACCGCACAATCTTCTTGCGTGCTTCATGATTGAGAACTCACCACCAAGCCATCTAGGAGGTGGCAACCTCCAAGAGTAATAAGCACCACCGGCTTGCAACTCGATCACCTAGTGCCACTCGATACAATCTCATAATGCAACACACTAGAATCACTCACTCACAATAGATTCACACTTCTCGCAAGCACAATTGAGTTAGAGGCTTCTCAAACCAAGCACACATAAGGGCAACACATCCCCAAGGTGCTCAACCTTAGCCAAGCCTGAGCTCCACCTCTATTTATAGCCCCAAGCCAAATAGAGTTGTTGGAGCAAAGTATCCCTTTTCTACGAGGGCACCGGACAGGGTGGTGCCTGGCACCAGACAAGGCGGTGCCCCTCTAATGGTCGAATTCCAATGGCTAATTTAAACTAGCTATTGAGCCCCGGGCACTAGACATAGGGCGCGGTGCACCGCCCTAGGGATGGTGGTGCACCCAACCAAGTTCCCCCCTCTCTAGAAAAAAGTGGCGGTGTTAGACCGCCATGGTCACCGGATAGTCCAGTGACCCTAATGTTGGGGACCAATACTAGGGTACTCGAAGAGGAGGTGCTAATAAACAATCAACATTGATTCATCCGAGCAGTCAAGAGCATGACTACAGCTCCAACCGATCCCCAGGTGTGCAAGCTCCGCCTCGCGCGGCCTCTGTGGGCGGACTCCGCCTCGCCCAACCTCTAGGGGCAGGCTTCACCTCACTCGACACCGAGACCGTAGGCTCCACCTTGCCTGACCTCTGAGGGCTGGCTCCGCCTCGCTCAACCTCTGAGGACTGGCTCCACCTAGCCCAACCTCTGAGGGCTGGCTCTGCCTCGCCCGGCCTCTAAGGACGCGCTCCGCCTTGCCCAACACTGAGGCCATGGGCTCCGCCTCGCCTGACCTCTAAGGGCGGGCTCCGCCTTGCCTGGCCTCTGAGGGTGGGCTCCGCCTCGCCCAACCTCTGAGGGATGGCTCTGCCTCGCCCAACCTCTGGGAGAGGATTCCACCTTATCCGACCCTTGGGTTTTGTGCTTTGCCTCACCTGGCCTCTAGGGGGGACTCTGCCTCACCCGACCCTGAGGCCAGGGGATCCATCTCACCCAACGAAGGCCCATACCACCAACCAACCACTCTAGGACTTAGTGAATGGGCTTGGGTCAAAGTTCTGACAACAGAGAGGTGACCAAAACGCTTTGATATAACCCGTGGCCATGATGGGTCGTACCTGGGGATTCACATCAGGAACAACATTGGGCGTACCAGTGCTATTCTGCCTAACCCTCGTACGAACGTTGACAGGCGTGTTAGTTCACCATGACGTCCGCCAAGATGGAGTGGAGTGCCATGACCAGGAGACGATGCCTGCGCATGGTGCCAATGACAGATAGGGCCACAACATGGAGCTATCCCTGTTGATGTCTATAGGGTCGGCAGGACCTTCATGAAGGAAAAGAAGGACCCAGCGATCCTACAGGACTTCTTCTCCTTCTCATTCTCCTCTTTTCCCTCTGCTATAACATGTGCTTTCCCTTGGCCTATAAAAGGGAAAGCATGGCGTCCCATGAAGGGGACTTGAAACTGATCGACTCATCACAACACATCGGATCGACTCAAGCCAGATCCGAACAAACCCATCAAACCTCGAACACATGGTTGAGTAGCAACCGAGCTCCCTTAGCACCTGTTTACTCCATTCACCAGAGACGTGGGACCTATCCCTCTCTTGCCCATTTGTAACCCTACTATGAACTTTTAGTGCTAGTAACATGAGTAGCAGCAATGAACTGGACGTAGGGACGTTCTGCCCAAACCAGTATAAACCTTGTGTCCTCTAAGCACGCCATCCGAGCTAGACACGTAATATTAGAAATTTACTCATTGGTGGCAACTCAAAACACCAACAGTTGGCGCACCAGTTAGGGGCCTTTTGCATGTCTCGATATCCACACTAGGCCTCGGATGGCTAGTCACAACGCTAGCTAGGTCCTAGGCACGCACGTGCGCTTCGGGGACCTGGACTTTATCGTCACGACGAAGGGAGAGTTGGCGCAGGCTCCCGTCGCTGCCCAACCTCTTCACTCCGCTAGCCTCGACGTGATAGCATAGGTGCTTGAGGAGCTATAGCTGCATGCACCAAAGGCCCGTGCCCCCAGGAGGGACCAGCTCCTCGGCTTTGACTATGGGAGGTTAGAGCGCCAGCTCGGTGCCTTCTTAGGACCTCGACCATCCCAGGAGGACCTACACCACCTTACCTTCTCATTCACCAACATCATGGCATAGCTTGCCAGAGGAGAGCCACTCTCTTTGGAACACCTCATCCGGAGCTCCACGACAGCGCTCCCGTTTGGTCTCCGCAACGCCGCATAGACCATTGGCCACCTTGTGGTGCGACGCATGCCTCCATCCCCTGTGAATGACAAGTTCATGGGGATGACCAAATATATCGCGGAGTCTTTCCATGACCTCCTAGCGGGAGAAACAGAGTCACCCTCCACCTCTGACTCCAGCAGGGGAGCCATGTAACACCCAAAAATTTCAACTATAAATTAGCAATTAATTTTGAGCATTTATTCAATTCCTATGTATTTTTAACCTAGGCTAAATAATAAATATTGGATAAATAAAATAAACTATAAGGTTTAGAAACATGTTTGTTGCATTCATGCCGAAGCATATTGTTTTTGGTTGACTGTAGGGCTAGTTGATTTGAAGTTGAATTGAAATTCCATTTGAATTTGGCTTAGAATTGAAAAAATAGATCTGGAAAAGGTTTTGTTTTTGAAAAAAATCTCTTCCTTTCTTCCATTTTTAGCCCAACCCTAGGAATCAGCCCGGCCTTTCTTTTTCTTCCCCATCCTGGCTTGGCCCGCTCGGTGGCCCAGCAGCGCCTCCCCTCATTTCTCTTTCTCCCACGGTTGGCCCGCTTTTCTCCGGCCCAGTCACCGGCCCGCTCCACGCGTCTCCCTCTTCCTCCCACGCGCGCACCACACCGCGCGGCCTAGCTTGGCACCGCGGCCCGCAATGCCTACATCATCCGCTCTTCCTCCCATTTCCCTTCACTCACTACGCTCTGGCCCCACGTGTCAGCGCATCCCCTTTGTTCCTTTCTTCTTCCCCGGCGCACCTTCCTTCTTCGGCGCTTTCCTTTCTCCACCGCTGCCGATGGTGCTGCCCGACATGGAAAGCCACCACCGCCCCGCATGCAAGGCAGGCGACCAATCCCGCCCAATCACCTCACTCCCCTTCCTTTTCCTGTGCACCGCCCAACCTATAAAGTTCTGTGCCAACCCCTTCTCTCTCCCATCCTCTGCTCTCGCTTTCCAGCCACCTCCGCCACCATAATTCTCCCTCACCCACGCCTTAGAACTCAACGCCGACGACTTGACAAGCTTCACCGTGACCTCTCGTAGCTGTAGGTAATGCCAATTTTGCTGTTTTGGTCATTAATGTTTGGTTCTCACCTAACCCGCGCCATCGTCATCTTTCCAGTTGCCGCCGCCTTCGACGACCCGCCTATGGAGCCCGTCCTGGACGCCTAGCTTGTTTCCTACGGACTCGCGGTGAGCTCTCGATCCTTCCCGTGCCTTCCATTCATAGTTTCGTGCCCTAGAACACCGCCAGCCATGGCACCACCACGGAACCAACACCCTGCCACATTTCCTTGCCTCGGTAGCTCCTCCATCGTGTTCGCGGGATCTCATAGATCGATTGGGTGTGTTCGGCTTCGATTGGGGAGGTCCCGAGCACCATTCCGGCATTCAGCGTCATGTCCGCCTTGCTACCGGCCATGGCAAGCTCGCCGACGGTGCTGTGCAATGGCGCAGGACTCACCCGTGCCTCCTGTGCCATCGGATTGGTATTGGATGGCCTAGATCCAATCATACCGGTTGGATCATAACCGGTCCACCATGGACCCGTAGACCCAGCCACAGAGCCACATCAGCAAGGTCCACCAAGCCATGTGGTGCACCAATCCAATCCTAGCGTGCCACGTGTCAATCAGTCAGCACCTAGGGTCAACATCCAGTCAAGCCGCTTACTTTTTGCATTAAAGCCCTTCAATTTTCATAGATTTAACCCGCAATCCATATTAATTCAAAGTAAATGCATATCAGTCCTGTTTTTATTTGTTTAGGCCCCTGTATTTTCTAGAATTAGTACCTGTAGTCCTATAACCGTGTGTATTCATATTTTTAATTGTTTTAATTCAAAAATAGGTTCAATTTATTTACAGAAATGCCATTACATCTTATTTCATGCATAACTTTCGTGTTTTAAGTCCGATTTGAGTGATTCTTTCGGTCACATGTTCGTAGCAATACGTAGAATAGATTTATAAGCTTTTCAACTTATGTTTTTACTATTTGATGTACTGTTCTAATAGAAGTCTATCTTTATGCATGTAATGAGTGGTATGATGCTTGATTGGTGATTGGAACACGATTAGAGGGTGAGCCATTTGAGGTGACTGAGGACCCACAACAGGATTAGCAGTACTTCTAGGACAACTTTGAGGAAGGCAAGTGTACCAAAGGCCCCTTGTTACCTATGAACTATTACCATTCATATTCATGCATGTGTCTAATTTGAAATACCTTTAAGGACTTTACCTAGATGATTACTTGTACCACATATCCTTGATACGTAGGGTTTTTGGGTAGGCATTTTGGATAGATGCTACAGCGCTTAACATAAAATAATTGTTAAACATGACTAAAGGCTATATGCAATGTGATAAAATGGAGCTTTTTAGCAACATATAGGGGGCTAGAGTATGGGGTTGAGTACTCTAGTGCCTCTCCATAAGGACTTAATCCTGAAGTGGCAACCCAGGAGGTTCCGTACAACCCTGAGTGTCATATGGCTCTAACTTTAACCTATTAACTAGATTGTACTAGCTTGTCTGTAGCTTCCAGTAAGGGTAAGAGGGTATCTTTCCTTTTTCTGCTAGGATGTGTGCACCGTGCCGCGATGCCCACGTGTGCCACTCCTTAATAGCTATGACTTGTTAGTGCGAGTAGCTAAGGGTTTCATAGTGAAACCCTGCCACACTTCCTAGGAAGAGGTGTAGTGGGCCTTGCAAACCCCGGCATTAGGAATCACAGCTCAGTGGGTAAAGTTGTACAATTTCTGTAGAAATATTTAACCTGTTATAATAGCCGTGCTCATGGATACGAGCGGTCTGGATCCTTCAAGATTAGTGGTTACTGTGGATGGTTGGGAATTAAGATAAACATGACTATACTTTAATATCACTTGGGAATTGGGACTGTTCATTAAAGTAGTGATTCAGGATGCTAAAATTTGATCAACTAAAATTGCAAACCGTAGTCAAACAGTGTCAAGCCTTTTGAGCCTCATAGATCCCTTTGATATACTTGCAAAGCATGGTGAGCTTACCCTTGCTTTACATCCAATGAAAATCCTAGATGGGTAACAGATAACGGATATGAAGAGTTCCCCGAGGATGTCCAGGACTAATAGGGAGACGTTCACCAGTTGGAGTCCCTGTGGCAGTTTGGGCTAGTTATTCCGCTGTGATTGTAATAATATTGCCATTGAGCAAACATTGTATTAACTTTATGATGAGATATGCAATGTAATAAGTACTTTACTTTGATACTATTGCAATTTGTGATATATGTGTGTGTTTGGACATCCTGGGTGCATATATATGAGTACTTGTTTTTGCTATACAAAATTGGGTGCGACAAGCCATAACCCCTCTTGTAAATGTTTCATGGCAGGAACCTACGAGGGACACGTTGAAAGCATCCACAAGGAAGAGGCTACCGTAATGAATGACCTCAATGACAAGGTCAAGGGGGATGCAGGGGACCCACCCCACCTACAGGTGGAGCAGCTGATGGCCCGGGGGATGCAGGGGACCCACCCCACCTATGGGTGGAGCAGCTGACGGCCCAACACCAAGAGCTCAAGGAAGCGCAACTCTAGCTCGAGCAGGAACGCGTGGAGCTCGATCAAGAGATCGAGCGCCATAGAGGCGGTGGGTGCGCGTGTGCCATGGACCACGATATTGTTGATGCAAAAGTGGATCTACAAACACAAAGGGCTAATACCCGAATCGATATCCAAGGCGTGCCAGTCGATTTGACCTGTTAATCGACAAGGATGAAGATACGAGCACTTTGGTCCTAACAACAGCGGTACGCCCGGAAGTCACGGCCAAGAGGTACTCACGCGGAACTCGAGGATCACCGAAGGTCGCACTGAAGCGATGCAGCTCGCTGAATCAATGAGAACTCGTAAAAAGAAAATAATGCAAATTGACGAAGTCACCGAAAAGTAAGTAGATGCAAATGGGAGTAAAAATTGGTTTTGATATTTATTGATATCTTTATTACAGTGCCCTTCACTCCATATTTATACCCTGATCTAAAGAGACACAACCAAACACAACTAGGACACCAGGTCCATATCTAAGGAAACACGTGACTCTTACATGAATCATACTCTAACAAATATAGAAAAGGAAATCAACTCCTATCTATTTCCCTGTCCGCCTCAATTACGATGGAAATCTCACCGTCCTCCTTCCCATTGGCATACTCCTTATTCCATCGGCAGTAGTCCTCAAGTCTTCCTTCATCGGCATCGACAATGACACCTTCAATCTCATTGGCAACGCCCGAGTCTAAATCAACCTCTCCATCGACCATCACCAGCTATCGGCAACCATCTTTACAAGCTGGCTTTCATCGGCTATCAAAGTATACAGTAACTTTCCTCTTGCCGATTAGTCCACTCTGATCATTTTGACACGTGCAAAAAACGGTGTCAACACATGCCCCCCAATTTCGGAGTATAAAACCATTAATGCTCTGAAATTTACTCCAGATTACCGTAACTCATTCTCCAAGCCAAAACCTGATCTGTTATCAAATCCAATCAAATCTAATCCTGATTCATGCACTTCAGTAAATATCGCACAATCACCAACCACTCTTGCCTTGATTATGGTTAAGATACCAAAACAATAACCCATCGGCAAGATCTTAACATGATAATGCTGTCATTTTCAGAATTAAAATATCCTGTACCGATATCTCTTCCAAGTCATGATTACTTGCCATCAACCCATCTGTACAATCTCCTGATTATCGTGCAAACAGTTACCATATCCATCTGAACCACTTCGACCTACATGCGCGCGGCATAGAGATAAGTCCAAAATACCCCTACTCCAAGCGGCTTATAAATAGATTCCTCCAGAACACTCGTCTTCTACCCTCAGACTCCAATCTTTGACATTTTCTCTTTTCGGCGGCGACTCCGACGAACCACTGCACGACCTCAACCAACAAGAACCCTTCTCCAGCATTACCTCAAGTCTCCGGCTCGTGCCCTCATCTTCCTCAAGATAATGGCAATCAACTTCGACATCCCCGCGGTTCGCTTTACTTCCATTACCTTTTACTTTGATTCCCCTAGTTTTTGCAAATCTATACAGTTGGTGATTTTTCCTTTCTTTTGTTCTCCGGATCCTTTAAACTTAGGAACTGCGCAACAAATTAGTTATTCCAACCGATCAGCCGCATGTCCAATGCCTAGGACCAATGGGCAACCCAGATCCAACCGATCTGATCAATGCAGAGGTTAACAGAATCCCCTTTAGAGCCCAACATTTCTCTCTGAATTTATGGAAAGATACATTCCGATCTTGGCCCAAAACCACCAAAGGGTGGAAAGATTGGTACTTGAGGGTTAATAGATCGATGCAAGTATACTGGGCAGAACGGAAGTTGGACCAATGCATTAGGCTATCTATTGCCGATATGCAGAAGAATGAATCAATGATGATTGCAGCTGCTTACTTCTGGTCAGACACGACAAACACTTTTATGTTTGGACATGGCCCAGCTACTCGCACACTTGCCGATGTCCACATGCTCACTGGCTTGGATATTTCAACTGCCGATGAAGGCTCCATTTATGGTAGAAAATCTGAATATAGGGTGAATACCCGCAACATCGGCGGTTGGACGGGATACATTCAAGAATACCAGAAGACTAGGACACCTAACCAGAGGGAACATGCCACATTCTTGAATATGTGGTTAGAAAAATTTATCTTCTGTGGTCGATCAGTAGGACCAACCAACGCCTTCCTCCCCGCAGCTGAACTTTTGGCTAATGGTGTAAGGTTTCCTCTTGGCCGATACCTTCTGAGCTCCACTTATCATCTTCTTCATCAAGTGTCTCAGAAACTTCTGCTTGGCGAACCCATCGGCAACCTAGGAGGCCCGTGGTGGTTTATCAACATGTGGCTGAATGCCCATATGCACAAATGTTTGCAATGGGACCTTTTTGCCCAACAATTCCCACGAGAAATTGCTGAAGACCATGTGCTTGGGGATGATGAATCGGCAACACGCTCACCCCTCAATTTTGGTGAAGCCATAATTGTCCTTCCTAGAATAGAGGCCAATGAAGACCAGATCGGCAGATTCTTCCAAAACTTCTACAATGGCCTTTCTCGTGATCATAGAGCCTGGGTACCTTATATTGACGAGGAAAACAAATTTCCCCTTCTTTTCAACTTTGCCGATGACACCCTGAATTAGGATAAGGAACTCATGATGGCCATCATTACTCCCAGGGCAATTCCAGTAAATACATTTGGTAGCGGGAAAAACACCAACATTTCGTATGAATTTTACAACCCATCGGCAGTATCCCGTCAATTAGCTTTTGGGCAACTACCAATCAAACTTTGCTTTGCCGATGTGATCAAACCCAGGGAAACAATCACCTGTGGAACAGATTGGAACAAGGTAGTACAACTCTCCCCCGATGCCGATACCACAGATGTTGATATATCCACCTGGACGCCAGTATCCTTCATCACCGAGTCATACAAGCAATGGTGGCGAGAGTGGAAGGAACAACTGTTTGCAACATCTGTTCACACATATCGGCACATGATCGACCCTGAATACACCATTCCCGATGACGCAGTAAGTTCCTTTTAGCTCCCTTCCGCTTTTTCCTTTCATATATCGGTAGCTAACTCTCTCGTGACAGGTTAACAACCCAGCACCAACTATGAGCAAAAGTGGGAAACCCTTCGATCTTTGGCCTGTTTCCCTGATATCACCGATTGGCTACAATGCTCCCACCTTAGCCGCTTTGACTCACCAGAAGATCCGTACCAAGACCATCACCTCCAAGTCCAAATTGGCTACAGCCAGGGCCACTCCATCGGCTGCTGCTACAACCTTGGTCAAGGCATTCAAGGTAACAACCTTGTTTATTTCTACTCATGCCGATCACAAACTATATTAACATTAATCACCAGGGGGTAAAAGCTGCTGCTGGATCGTCATCGGCAATTCCTCCGATATCAAGCAACATTTCTTTTGATGAACCTTCAGAGGTATCTTCTTAACTTTACATATTATCTGTTAAATATCATACCTTACACTTGTTTTGCAGCAACAATTGGGTACATCAGCAAGCGTACCAGATGTCCAAGCTTCACAATCAACAAGTGCCGATGCCCTCCAGCCAATCGTTGCCGATGCCCAAGCAAAGCGCAAAGCTTTAACAGATGCTGAAGCACAGCCAAAACGACAAAGGTCCATGCCGATCCCTACATCTGCCCCAATGTCATCGGTCATCATACCTCAAGAGCCAACCACCGATGAAGTCACAGAGGATATCCCATCGGCAAGCTCAACTGATCCCCCACACGACATACTCTAGGTTGCTTCCTCTAGTCAAGCACAGGAAATTGCCTTGAAACAGGTAAACCGATTAACCTAGCTGATTTACAATACTCATACTTATCCTTAACTAGCCTCCTTTCCTTTCCCTCAGGAACAAGACTCCCCAAACAGCCTATTCTCCTTCGCTATTGACGTCTCTGACGATGATGGAGAGGAAACAAGTTCTTCCCTTGCACTGGGAACAATATCGGCAGAAACTAAGTCCATGTTGGAAGCTCTCCTGAACTTGCTACAGCAGGATACCGCCCAACTGGTAGATGACTCGGACCCCACAAAGGCAATTTTCAAAACAATCCGTGGCCAGGTCCCTGCCGATGTTGAAGAAGTACTCTTCCCAGCAGCCCATTTAGAAAGTCGCCAACTACAATATCAACGGGCTGCTCAACGTATTGCCGATAGAGCAGCTCAGGCTCAACTCAAAGAAGAGATGCTACAACTGAAACAAATTGCCGATGATAAGCACAAGGGCATCGGCAACTTGTAGACTTCGGGTGCTGAACTTAAGCAGAAAATCTTGGATTTATCAGCAAGGAAGATGGCTCTATTGGCTGAATTGAAGGAAGTCGATGCAGCCTTAACTCATGCTCAACAAGAAGAAAGCCAGCTACCCAATGCCATCAAAGCCCTTCAACAAGAAAGAGATATCCAGGCTCGCAAAGCTTTGGCCATGAAGAAAAAACTCAAGCCTGTGGAGGGTACTGCCGATGACGATATCAAAGAAATGGAGGAAGCCGAGCAGATTCGCCTGCGTGCGATATTAGCTATCCAATCCTTGTTGAACTTGTAATCTTGTTTATTGTATCGGCACTTTATGAGACATTGACATCCTTGCATAATTCTAGCCGATAGGACTGTTATCGGCACTTATACTTTTATGCATCCATCCAGATACTAGGGTAATATTTCTTTAAATATTTTCCATTTAATGCTCTAGGAAACACAACCCCTTCGAGGGTTTCTAGAATATATGCGTTACCAGGAACAGACTGATTTATCCGATATGGACCTTCCCAATTAAGAGACCACTTTCCAAACTTTGAACTTTTAGTCCCAATCGGTAAAATCAATTTCCAGACTAGATCTCCATCGGCAAATTCCTTTACCTTCACCTTCTTGTCATACCATCTGGCTACTCTTTTCTTATTTTCTTCGATGCTAACTAAAGCCCTTAACCGATGACCCGCCACATCTTCCAACTCATCCTTCATAAGAGTATTATAATCATCGGCTGTCAGCTGATCTTGAGAACGTATTCGCCTAGAGCCAACTTTAATTTCCCAAGGCAATACTGCATCGTGTCCATATACTAACTAATAAGGCGTTACTTTGGTTGCACCATGACATGACATCCGATATGACCACAAGGCTTCATTTAATACTGTATGCCACCTCCTAGGATTTTCTTCAATTTTGCACTTAATGAGTTTGATGATCCCTTTGTTAGAAGCCTCAGCTTGACCATTAGCTTGAGCATAATATGGAGAAGAATTTAAAACTTTAATTCCCATACCTACAGCAAACTCATCAAATTCTCCTGATGTAAACATAGTGCCCTGATCGGTAGTGATAGTCTGAGGAATACCAAATCGGTAAACAATATGTTCTTTCACAAAATCAATCATATTAACCGATGTCACCTTTTTCAAAGGAATTGCCTCAACCCATTTTGTGAAATAATCAGTAGCAACCATAATAAATTTATGTCCCTTACTCGATGGCGGATAAATCTGACCAATGAGATCAATAGCCCATCCCCGGAACGGCCACGGTTTGATTATAGGGTTCATAGCCGATGCAGGCGCTCTTTGAATATTACCAAACTTTTGACATCCCTGACATCCTTTAAAATATTTAAAACAATCTTCAAGAATAGTCGGCCAATAGTATCCATTCCTTCTGATCATCCACTTCATCTTGAAAGCCGATTGATGCGCACCACACACTCCTTCATGAATTTCACCCATCAAAGTTCTCGATTCATCACTGCCAACACATCTGAGTAAAACTCCATCTATAGTTCGATAATATAATTCATCATCGAGGAGCACATACTTGGTAGCTTGGAACCTTATACATCTTTCAACCTTTTTATATGGATCCTTTAAATAATCGACAATCTCCTTTCTCCAGTCATTGGTATCAACTGCCGATGTTAGCACTTCCTGAATAAGTTGATACCCTGAAGCATGCTGAGCTAGTCGATTAGCTTCCTCATTATGCAATCGAGAGATATGTTCAAGACGAAAATCTCTAAATCCTTTCAACAATTGCAAACATTTTTCATAATACGAAATCAAAGCTTCACTTCGGCATTCATAAAGTCCAGCCAATTGATTTATAACTAGCATAGAATCACCAAAGATTTCAACAGCATCGGCACGTATCTCCTTCAGTAACTCTAACCCTTTTACCAAGGCTTGGTATTCAGCCTGATTGTTCGTCGACGTAGCAACAATCGGCAATGAAAACTCATACTTCCTTCCTTGAGGTGAAATTAACACAATGCCGATACCTGCTCCTTCACCACATGTGGACCCATCGAAGAAAAGTGTCCAGGGAGCAACCTCCAGAGAGTCCACTGTATCACAATGCTGAGTGACAAAATCAGCCATTACTTGCCCTTTAACTGCCTTAGTTGATTCGTAACGTAGTTCAAATTCTGATAATGCTAAAATCCACTTGCCGATTCTACCACTTAATATCGACATCGACAGCATATACTTGACTACATCGTCTTTGCATATGACCGTACATTCGGCAGATAACAAATAATGCCTTAATTTGACACACGAAAAGTATAAACATAGACATAACTTTTCGATGGCCGAATACCTCGTCTCAGCATCCACTAGTCTTCTGCTCAAATAATAAATAACACGTTCTTTCCCTTCAAATTCTTGAATAAGAGCTGAACCGATAACTGTATCATCAGTTGATAAATATAACCTAAAAGGCTTCCCGTGTTGAGATGGAACTAGCACTGGAGGATTTGTTAAATATTTCTTAATTTCATCGAGGGCTAACTGCTGCTCAGCTCCCCATACAAATTCCTGATCGGCTTTCAATTTAAGTAATGGACTGAAAGCCTTGATCTTACCCGACAGATTAGATATGAATCTTCTAATGAAATTAATCTTACCGATCAACGATTGCAATTCAGTCTTATTGGCAGGAGCAACCACCTTGCTAATTGCATCAATAGACTTCCTACTGATTTCGATGCCCCGCTGATGCACCATAAAACCCAAGAATTGACCTACCGATACACCAAATGCACATTTATTAGGATTCATCTTCAATCCATGCTTCCTTGTGCACTCCAGTATCTTTCGTAGATCGGCTAGATGTTTTGTGATATCTCCAGACTTAATCACCACATCATCAATGTAGATCTCCACCAATGTGCCGATGTATTCATGAAAAATAAAGTTCATAGCTCTTTGATAAGTAGCACCGGCATTTTTCAAGCCAAACGTCATGACTACCCACTCAAACAACCCTACATGACCTGGACATCTGAAAGCAGTCTTGGGAATATCTTCTTCAGCCATGAATATTTGATTGTAGCCTACATTTCCATCCATAAAGCTAATAATTTGATGTCCGGCTGCAGCATCAATCAATAAATCAGCAATCGGCATTGGATAGCCATCCATCGGTGTGGCTTTGTTGAGATTCCTAAAATCAATACAAACACGAAGTTTTCCATTTTTCTTATACACAGGAACCACATTAGAGATCCACTCTGCATATCGACACTGCCGAATAAACTTTGCCTCAATTAATTTAGTTATTTCGGCCTTAATATCAGGAAGTATATTAGGGTTGCATCGGCGCGCTGGCTGCTGATGTGGCCGAAATCCAGATTTGATAGGTAACCGATGTTCAACTACCGATCGGTCTAATCCAGGCATCTCAGTATAATCCCAAGCAAAACAATCTTTATACTCTTTTAACACATTAATTATTTGCTGCTTACACTTGGAATCTAACTTAGCACTAATAAAAGTAGGTCTTGGCCTATCGCCATCACCGATATCTACTTCTACTAAATCATCTGCCGATGTGAACCCTTGACCTAATTTTCCATCATCGGCAAACCTATCCATTAAAACTCTTCTTCAGAACCGACTGCTTGGATCGGTGGAATTTCATAATCAGCAACTCTAAGGAACTCTTTTTCCCAAGCTTCTCCTGATATGCATTTAGTTCGCTCATAAGTATCTGACTCTGCCGATGCGATGATATAAGAAGAATCACCAGGGACAACCTCAATCTTATCCCCAATCCACTGTATGAGGCATTGATGCATTGTAGAAGGAACACAACAATTAGCATGAATCCAATCCCTCCCTAGAAGCAGATTATATGCACCCTTGCCGTTAATAACAAAGAACGTCGTCGGCAAGGTTTTGCTGCCGATGGTCAATTCAACGCATACTGCCCCTTTAGCTGGTGACACATTGCCTTCAAAATCTTTCAGCATCATATCGGTTTTGGTCAAGTCTTGATCTCCCTTACCAAGTTTCCGATACATCACATAAGGCATAATATTAATCGCAGCCCCTCCATCAATAAGTACCTTAGACACAGGCTGCCCATCAACCCTGCCCTTCACAAACAAAGCCTTAAGATGCTGTCTCTCGTCATCGGTAGGTTTCTCAAAAATAGCCATCATTGGATCTAGTGTCAACTGAGCTACTTGATCAGAGAGAACAACTTCTTCCTCATTATCAGATAGTGCCAAAAATTCCATCGGCAACATGAATACCATATTAACATCTGCCGATGGACCCTTATTTTTGTGTTTTACCTGCCATTGCTGATGACCGGACCTCTCATTGGAGGAATTTTCCTCTTGGTATAAATCCTCCTGACGCTCACGTTGCATCCTCCTTCTCTATGTCTTTGTTAGACCCTCCGGGCACCATCGAGGAAACTTGGTTTTCCAAACCGGCTGATAACAGGTCCTAGTCGATTCTACACGGCGTATATTGGGGTCCCTGTAGAATATTTCCTCATCGGGAACTCTTGCATTTACCATTTCCTCAAGCTCCTCTTGATTCCTTGGAAAATATCCAGCGCGTTTACCAAGCCTTTCATGTACACTAAGTCTGCCCCCCAGCCGATCATGTACTGATGCTCTGCTTCTGATCGGCTCATTGATAAATAAACCCTGATTGCCAGGTTGAAATCTCCTTTCTGATCGATTGACCCCATAATAACCATTGCACTCAGGGCAATTTTCAACAGTTGGCAATTTAATACCTTCTTCCTAGCAATGGATAAAAAACGGGCACCTCCAATGATCTTTATGCCGATGCCATTCTTCCCGACGTCTTTCTTCTTGCTGTTGTCGATATCGATCATTACGCTGACGCCAACCCTCCTGCTGCCTTCGATGAGTAATCACAATGCCAGGTCGAGGAGGTTTTTTAGAACTACTGCTTTCTCCTAGCAAACCCTTACTTTTTGCATCATCGGTAGTTATCCGATGTTGGGGATCCACTGATGCGTTTTTCTCAGCAGCCTCTGACATCAATACCTTGGTCTTCCCTTTGGCCTCCAACGTATTTGCTGGAAAAGGGTGTTGATCAATTCTCATCGGCCTTTGGGCATTGGAAGTACCAAACTTAATTCTCCCAGATTCAATAGCCGATTGTAACTGTTGCCTAAACACCTTGCACTCATTTGTACTGTGTGAAGTTGCATTGTGCCATTTGCAATACAAGATCTTCTTCAACTCTTCTGCCGATGGGATCACATGATTAGGTGACAGCTTAATTTGACCCTCTTGAAGCAGAAGATCAAATATCTTGTCGGCCTTGGTGATATCAACGGTAAACTTTTCTGGCTCTTTTTGACCAAAGGGACAAGATATCGGCTTTTTATTCTTAACCCACTCAGCTAAGCCGATAACTGGTTCTTCATCAGAATCAGAATCTCCTACTTCTTCAACAAATGATACCTTTTTACTCCAATTCTTTTTAGGTTCAAAAACCCTAGTGTCTTGATCAGAAATCCTTTGCACAAGATGACTAAGACTTTCAAACTCCTGAGAAGCATATCTATCTTTAAGATGTGGCAATGACCCTTGGAAAGCCAGATCGGCAAGCTGCCGATCATCCAGCACCAGACTGTAGCACTTATTTTTCACATCTCGTAGCCTTTGCACAAAGCTCTCTACCGATTCATCATTGCGCTGTCTCAATTTTACTAAATCGGTAAGCTTCTTTTCATGGATTCCAGCAAAGAAATACTTATGAAATTGTTTTTCTAGATCAGCCCAGGTAATAATAGAATTTGGTGGTAATGAAATGAACCACGTAAATGCCGATCCAGACAAAGATGATGAAAATAATCGAACTCTTAATTCATCTCTGCTAGCTGCCTCTCCACATTGAATAATAAAGCGATTGACGTGCTCCATTGTTGATGTATCATCTTGCCCGGAGAATTTAGTGAAGTCTGGTACCTTGTACCGATTTGGGAGAGGAATTAAATCATATGCAGGAGGATATGGAGTCCGATAAGAATAAGTACTGACCTTGGGCTTTATCCCAAACTGATCCTTCATAATTTCTGCTATCCTATCGGCCCAAAAAGCATCAGCTTCCTGCTGACGAACTGGCTGAATTTCTACAGGAGGTAGCTGCTGATATCCTTCCACATATCTTTGTGGCCCACGATCTCCAGCAATCGGTATATTTGCCGTTACTTGTGGTCCATTAACCTGTTGGAAAGGATTCATCGGCTGAGCTGCCGATGCTTGATTCTGGACGCCAGCTTGCATATAACCTTGTTGAATCCCTGCAATCTGTTGATTTTGCTGAACTGTATGTTGAACAGGTAACTGTCCTGACCAACCATTATTAGAACCCATCGGTACAAAACTTACCGATGGCTGGTAATTTGCTAACATTGTTGGATAATTATAACCAGCTTTAGGCATAAACTTAACCCTAGTTTGACTCATAACAGGGGCTTTCTGCTGCATCGGCAGTAGGCTTGCCGATGGATTTGAACTGGGCGTTTGAACCAAAGGCATCTGGAAACCCCCTGGAGTTGGTTGCACAGTAGTTGCTGTGGCATATTGAGTCACTTGGGCCATCGGCGAAACAGCCGATGGTATAGGAGCTTTTCCTACTGCGTCAAACACTTGAGGTAATCCAAGATTGAAAGCAGATGACTCCAGAGGCATACCATATCCCCACCAATTAGTAGGAATCTGGCTATTCTGAGACACAGGGCCTGACATAGCTGATGCCGATAGATCTGTACTAAGCTGAATTCGTCCTCCTGGTAGTACCGGATCTGATCGTATCGGTGTAGATTGAATATTAGGTAAGCCTGCCGATACTGGAGAAGAAGTAACTTCTATACCCACAACGGCCGAGGGAGCCGATGGAGTATTGACAGATGCTGGCTCTGGTTGGTGATAGGCAGGCCCAACATAATGCGGTGACGCTTGTCCTTCTTTGAGAGTTCGAACCACAGCATTATGAACAGTATTGGACAACACATTGGAATGATTAATCAAAGCATGATTTACTGCAGAATTAACCATCTCTTGAAGTTTACCAGGATTGGAGTCAAAGGTAACTTGTCGAGGCAACGACAAATCTTGCTTCTGGATGTCTTGTCCACTCTTGTTCAGGCTAAATGATTTCAGACAAAGCTGCCTGTATTCTTCTATGGCCTTTTCCATAGGCCTCTGCTCTTCCTTAAGATCTTCTTCTGATACCGCGATAATGTTCCCCGCATCAATCTCAGAATTGAACATATTGATCGGATTGATTGGTCCCACCGGGCGTGCCAAAAGATGTGTTGATGCAAAAGTGGATCTGCAAACACAAAGGGCTAATACCCGAATCGATATCCAAGGCGTGCCAGTCGATTTGACCTGTTAATCGACAAGGATGAAGATACGAGCACTTTGGTCCTGACAACAGCGGTACGCCCGGAAGTCACGGCCAAGAGGTACTCACGCGGAACTCGAGGATCGCCGAAGGTCGCACTGAAGCGATGCAGCTCGCCGAATCAATGAGAACTCGTAAAAAGAAAATAATGCAAATTGACGAAGTCGCCGAAAAGTAAGTAGATGCAAATGGGAGTAAAAATTGGTTTTGATATTTATTGATATCTTTATTACAGTGCCCTTCACTCCATATTTATACCCTGATCTAAAGAGACACAACCAAACACAACTAGGACACCAGGTCCATATCTAAGGAAACACGTGACTCTTACATGAATCATACTCTAACAAATATAGAAAAGGAAATCAACTCCTATCTATTTCCCTGTCCGCCTCAATTACGATGGAAATCTCACCGTCCTCCTTCCCATCGGCATACTCCTTATTCCATTGGCAGTAGTCCTCAAGTCTTCCTTCATCGGCATCGACAATGACACCTTCAATCTCATTGGCAACGCCCGAGTCTAAATCAACCTCTCCATCGACCATCACCAGCTATCGGCAACCATCTTTACAAGCTGGCTTTCATCGGCTATCAAAGTATACAGTAACTTTCCTCTTGCCGATTAGTCCACTCCGATCATTTTGACACGTGCAAAAAACGGTGTCAACAGATGTGAACCGAAGGATCATCAAGGACGATGAAGCCCTCCCACACTTCACCCAGGTGAGCCAGAACATTGCTGCTCTAGGGGCTTCTTGGACCTACGACGCCCGAGGATCATGGGGCCCATCGCGAGATTCGCACGCTACTCGAGCGTGCGGCGGCGCAGCAGGCCAGGAGCTCAATATCTCGATGACGTGAGCTCAACACCAGCCAGTGCACGACCTTGGAGTGACCTGACAAGAACACATCAATCCAACAGGTGTTGCATGGTGGCACGCCATGCACCGCAGTCCTGGTGCATGAGCATCTCAGCCGCCACCATGACGCGCGCGATACCCTTGATGCCCGCAGGCGTCCCATGGCGATACGAGGGAGGGGGCTAGCCATGGCTACCACCCTCATAATGGTGGATGCTATGATAGCAGCAAGGACCAAAGCCCAAGCCCCAACCTACCGGGACCTCAGGCCTTTGGCCGGTATATCCTCTATGCCACCTTCCTGCCACAGTACCGACCACCAACCAACATCCTAAAATACACTAGGGAGACGAACCCTAGACTATGGCTCGAGGATTATCGGCTCACCTGCCAAGCTGGTGGAGCAGATAATGATGATTTCATTATCCATAACCTTCCATTGTTCCTGGCCAATTCAGAATGAACATGGTTGGAACACCTTCTGCCCAACAGAATCCAAAGTTGGGCGAACCTAAAGGAGATCTTTGTGAGAAACTTCCAGGGCACATACAAGCGTTCTAGGAACCCATGGGATCTCAAAAACTATGGATAGAAGGCTGGGGAAACCCTTCATGGGTATATCCGGTGCTTCTCCTAGCAATGCAATGAGCTGCCTAACATCGTCGACACCGACATCATAGGAGCTTTCCTATCTGGGACCACCTGCGAGTCCCTAGTTCACAAGCTAGGATGTAAGGGCCCATGAACCACCAAGGAGCTCCTTGACATGGCCACTAGCCATGCCTTAGGTGAGGAAGTAGTCAGAGCAATCTTTGATCGCCTCAAGGGCAAGGTGAAGCGGGACAAGGACGCCAGCGAAGGTGCCTCCAACTATCCCAGCAAGAGGAAGAGCAAGTAGTGGTGTGGGGGCTCGTTCATAGCTACCGCCGACCACAAGGGGGGTCGGAAGCCCATCGAGGGTACCCCAGACCACTTTGAGAACCTACTCGAGGGGCCATGTCTGAGTGGTTAGCGAACCCTGTTCTTGTTCAAAAAAAGAATAAAGAATGGAGAATGTGCGTTGATTACACTGATCTGAACAAACACAGCCCTAAGGACCCCTTCGGTCTACCATGGATAGATGAGGTTGTAGACTCCACCGTCGACTATGAACTACTCTCCTTCATCGACTATTACACTAGCTATCACCAGATATCCTTAAAAGAGGATGACCAGATCAAAACATCATTCATCATGCCTTTCGGTGCATATTGCTATACCACCATGTCCTTTGGACTCAAGAACGCTGGGGCAACTTACCAAAGGGCCATCTAGATGTGCCTTGATCAATAGATAGGCTGCAACATCAAAGCTTACATCAACAATGTGGTCATCAAGTCCAAGACCGCTGACAATCTCATCGCCGACCTCGAAGAAACATTCGCTAACCTAAAACGATACAGATGGAAGTTGAACCCTTCAAAGTGCATCTTTGGAGTTCCATCTGGCATACTCCTAGGCTACATCATCAGCGCTGGTGGCATCGAGCCCAACCCAGGCAAGGTCACTGCCATCACCAACATGAAATGGCCAACCTACGTAAAGGACATACAGAAGCTTACAGGCTGCAAGGCTGCTCTCATCCGCTTTATATCACACCTCGGCGAAGAGGGACTACCATGCTTCAAACTCCTAAAGGCCTCTGAGCGCTTCTCCTGGTCGGATGAGGCAGACATAGCTTTGAAGTAGCTCAAGTTGTTTCTAATGAAGCCTTCGATCATGATGGTGCCTCGACCAGACAAAACCCTATTGATCTACATCACTGCCACTTCTCGCATCGTTAGCATAGCTATCGTCGTCGAGGCGAGGAAGCCGAACAAGCCTATAAGGCACAATGTTCGGTCTACTTCATCAGCGAGGTCCTTAACGAGTCCAAAACTCATTATCCTTAAGTTCAGAAACTGCTTTATGCCATTCTAGTCACGTCGCGCAAGCTCTGCCATTACTTCGAGTATTACAAGATCGCCGTGGTCACTGAGTTTCCTCTAGGGGACATCCTCTGCAACAAAGAGGCCAACGGCTACATCATCAAGTGGGCTATCGAGCTCAGCACTTACTCCATCGAATTCAGAAGCAGGCCTACCATCAAGTCATAGGCGCTCGCTAACTTCGTTGCTGAGTGGAGTGAGATCCAAGAGCCCATCCCCGCTACTTGCCCCGAGTACTAGGCGATGTACTTTGATGGAGCCCTCAACATCAATGGTGCTGGTGCATGCATTTGATTCATTATGCCGACCAAGGACAAGCTCCGATACGTTCTCCGAATTCATTTTCTAGCCTCCAACAACGCCACCAAATATAAAGCATGTCTCCATGGACTCCGTATAGCCGTCGAGCTCGGCATCAAATGCCTCATGGTATATGGAGACTCCGCACTGGTCATCAACTAGCTCAATAAAGACTGGTCCTATTCCAGTGAGAAGATGCACACATACTGCGCTAAAATCAGAAAACTCGAAGGGAAGTTCTACGGTTATACGTGGTACGAGATCAAAATTAGCTCGTCGACCACCTATCTAAGATTCCGCCTGGCTCTTCGTTCAAGGCCTCTTTACACTGTCTATTAAGGAAGAGAAGGAAGTTCAAGAAATCCCCCCCACGCTGAGCAGTTGGTACTTACAGTACCTTCCCCGGCCACCGACTGGAGAGAACAGTTCATCAAGTACCTCACCAGCGCCGACATACCCACTGATAAGACTAAAACTAAATACCTAATCCATCGTAGCAAGCATTACGTGCTGGTAGATGGGAACTTGATGAGGAAAAATGCCAAGGAAGGGATACTATAGAAATGCATCACCCAAGAAGAGGGAGTGAAACTACTTCTCAAAATTCATTCTGGTTCTTATGGCAATCACACGGAGTCGAGAATCCTAGTCGGCAAAGCTTTTTGAGCTAGTTTTTACTGGCCCACAGCCATCACCGACGCAGAAGACCTCGTCCGACGTTGTGAAGAATGTCAATTTTTCACCAAGCAAATACACATGCCGGCATAGGAGTTGCAGACCATCCTAGCTTCTTGGCCTTTCGCATGCTAGGGACTGGACATGATCTGACCTTTTAAGCCAGCGCTAGGTAGTTTCTGGTACGTGTACATCACCATTGAAAAGTTCTCCAAGTGGATCGAATACAAACCACTTATTTCGGCTACTGCAAAGAAGGCAGTCGAGCTCTTCGAAGATATCATCCACAAATTTGGTCTCCTGAATAGCATTATCACCGACCTCGGAACTACATTCACTGGTCATCATTTTTGGGACTTCTGCGAAGACCGATGCAACTCCATCAAATATGTCTCCATTGCCCATCCTAGAGCCAATGACTAGGTCAAATGGGCGAATGGCATGATCCTTGATACCCTCAAAAAGAGGCTATATCAGAAAGAGGAAAAGCATCAGGGCAGATGGCTCATAGAGCTCCCAACTGTGGTCTGGGGATTGCGCACTCAAGCTAGTCATAGCACCGGTGTGTCTCGATATTTCTTGGTCTATGGCTCAGAAGCCATACTTCCAGCGGACATTGCCTTTCGAGCACCTAGGGTGGAACATTATAATGAAGAGTAAGACACAGCTATTCGGACAGAGGATGTCGACAGGGCCAAAGAAGAATGCCTAATCACTTGCATCCGCATAGCCAAATACCTAGAAGGCTTGCGAAGATACTACAACCGCAACATCAAAGGTCATTCATTTGCTATCGGCGACCTTGTTCTCCGCAGAAAATAAAAAACTGAAGGGATGTACAAGCTCTCCTCCCCCTAGGAAGGGCCTTACGTGGTCAACGAGGTTACCCAACTAGGGTCTTACCAGCTATGTGATTTGGATGGAATCGATATCCCCAATTCATGGCACATCGAGCACCTTATATGTTTCTATCCTTGAAATGCTCTAGATATGTATTCTCCACTCCATAATGAATGAAGTTTTTGTCGCTGTAATTTGTCTCCATTATTTCTCTATTATAGTTTAATCTCCATTTGCGGTCGCCAGCTCTAAGCTACTCCTTAACAAACTCCAATACGTAATCTCTATAAACGCTCCACCACGTTTCTCCATATCTCCAAGATATTTTGCCAACCGCCGAGTAGCACATGTTCTGCTCTATGTTCTTTGGAGAAGACCCAGTCTCCAATCTCTCCCTACATGTGCTATGGACTCCGCGCTCTATGTTATGGGTGGTCGGCTACGGTTCCTCGGTCATGCATGTTCCTCCTACATGTGCATGGGCTCCACGCTCGACGTTATGGAATATGGGCTAGCCAAGGCCAAGAGCTCAGTAACGAACTAACTGCTCGAACGCTACTTATACCGCGTATAATCGTGTTAGGGTTAACACTACAATGATTTTTTCACCAAAATACTGGCAAACTACATAAACATGCACTTGTCACTTTACAACATTTGTACACATACATGAATGTTTGTCTGCGCCCTCGTGTGTTTTAACTATACTGTCCAGCTATTACAGATTACTCTCTAAGCAGGTCATTATGTTTGGCCCTCTTGGTCCACCTCACCAAACAGGTCGACATCTCCAGCTAGCCTCTTCACCGCGTCCTCCACCTCATCTTCCAGCTCCTGCTGCTTCATCGCACCAGTCCCTCTGGCAAATCCAGCCCCTATCGCTCGTAGATCAATGGTAGGGTAATGAGACCAGACTACAGCTAGGGCATGGGTCACGACGGAGAGAGTGGCATCATGGTTGAAGCTTTTGAAGTTCTCCCATGCCGCCTTACACCTGTCGATGATGGTGTCCGGACGAGGTGGCCTATCGTCAGGCTAAGGAGCTACCTCCATATCGATGCAGTCAAGCACCGGCCTGACTCTAGTGACCACAACGTCGAGCTTTCACCTCTGGGTTTGTGCCTCTGGCTCTAGCATGTCGAACTTGGCCTTGGTCCTTCGACGGTATTCTGCAAGCACTAAGAAGATTCGTCAAACGAATAAGTCACTTAAGCAGCAACTCCGACCACGAACTACTCACCTTTTAGCTCCTCGGCTAGTTTCTCTGCTCGCCCAGATGCCTTCTTCTCCTCCTCTTGGAGTTGACTAATGACCTAACGCAACTGGCAGAGCTCCGTATCTTGCTCTACAAAAATGATGATGGTCTGCAATAATTAAAGCTGTTCGGTAATACAGAACAAGTTCACCGAACCATAGTACCTTTTTTCTACTTAGAAAGGCTTCTTAGCTGCTCGGAGCTGCCACGCAACTGCTCGGACACAGTCACCATCTGCTCGGATAAGGCCCCCTTTTGGTATTCTAGTTCCCAAGCGTTAGATTCAGTAAGATCCCACTCGCGCTAGGCCCTCTGGATGTTTTTCTCCATAAGCTTCATCGCCTCCTTTAGCTTCGCGTTCTCCTTAGCGAGGGAATCCATCCTCTTGATCAGCTATCACCGTTGTTTGATAGTCCGTGCTATGCCCTGCAAAAGCAACAAGATTCTGAAGAACTCCAATCTCCAATGTCAAAGACGAACATTGATGATGCAATACTAACCATGATCTATTTCATCGCTGTGGAAAGGGTGGACTCTAGCCTCCTGACCTCCTTGGTCGTGTCCTGCTCTTCCATGACCACCACTTCATTGCCTCGCTTGTGGAGGATCCGGACAACTTGAGGTCATGTTTCCTCATGCTAAATCTCTTCCACCTCGTCCTCTTCCTCCACAGCCGGTAGCGCCACCTAGGGGCTCGATGGCCGCACAGCGTGTCTGACCATGCCCTTCGACGTCTCCAGGAATGCCGCCTGCTCCTCTAGCACCATCGGCTTCTCCACCCCAGACTTCGGCACGACGGCGGTAACTCCAGCATTCGCCTTTGAAGACCCGGTGGCTCCCGCCGTTGCCCCTGGCGTCGCTGCTGACTCGTCCGCTGATGTCGCCAACCGTTCTCTGCCACCAAGTCCATCTAGAGTAGCGGTTGACTCTGTCGTGTTCAAAAATAGCTCACAAGTATCAACAAAATGTTGTTTTGAGACTTGTGAAATTTTGTAAGTGTGGAGATGATTTTTAGTTTCAAAGTACCTCACTTTGGAGCAATGCAGTTTGTTAACCAGTGAGAATTAGATGTTGGTTCTTAAAGCAAAGTTGGAGATCTCATGTAGCTCTACAACTTTCATTCAGGAAGTTTTTGCTAATTCGTAGTGGATTAGGAGTAATAGCATCATTAATTTATGCTATCAGTCATTGTCGTGGCGACTAAACCTGCGCTTGTGTGCCCCAACAGTGGTCGACCGGCCACAGGCCGTGGCCACCACGTGGCGGCAGCACACCGGCATTGGCCCAGCCGATCAGGCTAGCGTGCATGCATAAATGCCATGCACCCTCCACTCCATCCACTCGCCTGCTCTCACTCCCTCCTGCTCACTCCACCTCTCCACCGTGCCATGCCAAGCTCGCTGAGCACCACCGTAGCTCCGCCATAGCTGCTCACCGCTAACGTAGCTCCACTGGTTGATTCGTCTCAGCCATAGCTGCTATGCCTTAGCCTCCACCTCCTCGAGCCACCAGCACCGCCTACTGACCACAGGCAGAGCGGCATTTCGCCTTGCCGTAGCCGCCGTTGTCACCGGAGCGCCGCCGCACTTATGGCTTAGACCTTGACCCTAAAATAAAAGTTGTTACCACTCTAAGCTATTGTTCAACTTTAGTCAAACTAGCATCATAAAAATGGCATTTTAAATGAAACCAACACTTAGAAGCAAAATTGGCCTATGTCATGAATACAATCATTGTTCTATTTACCATACTAGACATGTCTAAGGTGTTTTCATGACCTTACAACCTTCTGATACAATGGTCATACATAATTGCAAGCATAAACATATATATAAATCAACGTTTCATGAGATAATGCATAAGAATGAGATGAAATTTCATATGCTCCTGTTCATGAATGATTGGATGATGCTTGTGCTCATGAAATGCAAGTGCCAATTGCAATACTTAACACAGAGGTGTTACACCCACTTCCTCCATGACTTCGGGGCCTCTTCGATCAGGCGCTCGGTGAACTCCGGCAGAGGGGCGACGGAGTCATTCTTGAGGTAGAACCACTGCGAGTGCCACCCCTTGTTGGACGTTGACAGCCGCATTGATGGGTATTCGCTGACCTGATTGCTCCAGAGTTGGATGCCGGCACACCCCATCAACATGTGTAGCTCCTGCCTGCCGCTCTTCTCCCTCTTCTTCTAGAGGGTTATAGCAAAGAAGTACCTCCACAGATCGAAGTGGGGGATGATCCCTAGGAATCCCTCGCACAGGGCAACAAATGCTGCCATGTGCTAGATCCCGTTGGGGTTGAGATGTTGTAGCTCGATCTTGTAGTAGTGCAGCAGCCTCCGAAGAAATCTATGGGTGGGGGTCATGAACCCATGCTCATGGAAGTGGGTGAATGACACTATGTAGCCATCGGGCAGCGACGACAGATCCTCCTCACCGGGCAACAGCCACTCTTTGATTGAGGCCCGCACATGGAGAAGGTCATGATGGATGAGGCCCTCCATGCACTGGAAGGTGATGTCGAGCAGCAACATAGATCCATTAGAGATGGAGGCGGGGGGATGCGAGCTCGACAGCGGTAGGGATGCAAAGACAGGAAACCTTAAGTGATTGGCGGTGGCGGTCATGGCTGTAGAAGCAAGGATGCAAGGTATCGAACCCGGGGGGTGAACCCTATGGTTTTATAGGGGCAACGAGTGTGAGGAAACCAACCAACCGCCAAGATCTCCGCGCCTACCATGATCTACCACAATATCTCACCACGAGACATGTGCATGCAATATCTGTCAGTTATGTCAAAAAACTCACCGAATGTTTCGCCTCTCCAGACAGGCCATGACTCATCATAAGTAAAAGGGATACGGATCTAAAAATGCCTCCACAGCCCGTCTGGGCCTAGGAGTTTGAAGGTTGGCCCATCAGTGGGTTCGACAACCGCTCTGGGCACCTTTAAAGTAAGGGATGGGTCCGCTAGCAGCCAATACCCAGGTGCACGAGCGTCATGGGCATCCCAGACCATGATCGAGTCTTGGCCAGGTACGATCCATGGTCTTTCCTCAAAGAAAGGCAGAGAACCCTCAGGACCGGTCGAATGGACCTGAGAACTATATGGATTGACCGCTGAGAATCTAGAGTCGATCACCAAGCTAACCCAAGCCGGATCCCCATGAATGGGATGTCGGGGCCCCACTCAGACTAGCCCATTATAGCTCACTAGATGCCATGATTCATCCTTAGAGGAAAATCATGGCACGGCTTGGCCCTTCCATTTTTATTGGAAAAAACACTTGAGGGAAGACAATCGCGAAGACGAACTGATCCACGACTGAGCCCCTGCTATGGGAGGGGGCTCAAGGAAAAGGGAATCACTGTCCCTAGGTAACACTATGGGCAATGAAAGAAGGCCAAGGCCTTCAGAGTCCTCCCATTTGGAAAAGCCTCCGAAGGAGTATTCTGCTCCTCCGCAGGCTCAGGGGCTACTATCGAGGAGGAGCTAATAAACCATCAACATTGATTCATCCGAGTAGTCAAGAGCGTGACTACAGCTCCAACCGATCCCTAGGTGTGAAGCTCCGCCTCGCCCAGCCTCTAAGGGCGGACTCTGCCTCGCTTGACCTCTAGGGGCAGGCTTTGCCTCGCCCGACCTCTGAGGGCTGGCTCCGCCTTGCCTGGCCTCTGAGGGTTGGCTCCATCTTGCTCGGCCTCTAAGGATGGGCTCCACCTTGACCGACACTGAGGCCATGGGCTCTGCCTCACCTGACCTTTGAGGGTAGGCTCCACCTCACCTGACCTCTGAGGGTTGGCTCCACCTCGCACGGCCTCTGAGGGCGGGCTCTACCTCGCCTGACCTCTAAGGGCTGGCTCTGCCTCACTCGACCTCTGAGGGCTAGCTCTGCCTCACTCAACCCTTGGGTTTTGCGCTCTACCTTGCTCGGCCTCCGGGGAGGGACTCTGCTTCACCCGACCCTAAGGCCAGGGGATCCGTCTCACTCGATAGAGGCCCATACCGTCGACCAACCACTCCAGGACCCAGCGAATGGGCTTGGGTCAAAGCTTTGACACCAGGGAGGTGACCAGCAAGCCTTGATATAACCCGTGGCCATGATAGGCCATACCTAGGGATTCACATCAGGAACAGCATCAAGCGTACCGATGCTGTTCTGTCTAACCCTCATATGAACGCTGATAGCCATGTCAGTTCACCACGACGTTCGCCAGGACGGAGTGGAGTGCAACGACCAGGAGATGATGCCTGCTCATGGCACCAGTGACGAATAGGGCCGCAACATGGAGCTATCCCTGTTGACGTCTACAGGGTCGGTGGGACCTGCATAAAGCAAAAGAAGGACCTGGTGAACCTAGAGGACTTCTTCTCCTTCTCATTCTCCTCTTTTACCTCCGCTATAACCCATGCTTTCCCTTGGCCTATAAAAAGGAAAGCATGGCATCCCATGAAGGGGACTCGAAACCGATCGACTCATCGCAACACAACGGATCGATTCAAGCCAGATCTGAACAAACCCATCAAACCCCGAACACACGGCTGAGCAGCAACCAAGCTCCCTCAGCACCCATTTACTCCTTTCACTAGAGACATGGGACCTGTCCCTCTCTCACCCATTTTTAACCCCTACTATGAACTTTCAGTGCTAGTAACATGAGCAACAGCAACAAACTAGGCGTAGGGACGTTCTGCCCGAACCAATATAAACCTTGTGTCCTCTAAGCACGCCATCCGAGCTAGACACGTGATAATAGAAATTTACTCATTGGTGGCAACTCAAAACACCAACACCTAACTTGCTCCAAATTGAAATCCATCACATCAAGGCTATAGATCTATTCATTGGCTTTCCAAAAAGTCCTAAATGATCGAAATCGGAGTTCGGAGCTAGGAGTTATGCCCAAAATACGAAAGGGTGTTGCTGTTGTTTTTGGTATGCTGCATGGGGTGGTAGTGCACCTTGCCTAGGGTGGTGGTGCACCACCCCTGGGTTGGCAATGCCACCCCTAGGCTGGGCTACGCGCTGATTGCAAATTTAGTTGTGTTTTCCAACCCTCGGCCAACCCAAACTTGCTCTTTTCATCTCCTTTTCCTCTCCAACTTGATCCAAAACACCTCCAACAACTCCTCCTTTGTAAATGTGCCAACACCATTATGTGTTCACCATCTTGTGCATGTGTGTTAGCTTTTCACAAATGTTTTTCAAAGGATTAGTCACTCAATTCACCACGCCACTCGATCCTAGCAACAATGCAAAGTTAGATCACTCGAGTGGCACTAGATGATTGATATGCAAACAAGTTTACCCCTCTTATTAGTATGGCTATCTATCCTAATTCAGGTCATAAACTTCTCTACACATCTATGACCGGTAAAATGAAATGCCCTACAAATATACCTTTGCCTTGCGCATTCCATTCCATCTCCTTCAATGTTGATGTAATACATGCAGCAACCAATCACAAATGATATGATCTACTTCATATCATCATGTGACTTTGTTGGTTCATTGATCTTGACCTCACTTGTTTTTCACTGTTGCTTTCGTTCATTGACACCAAGTCTTGCTCAAGCTTCATCGCCACGCGGTCCATCGCTCCAAAGCCTCCAACTTGCCCTTCACATTTGTAACTGGTCCATCAAGCCAAGTCTTGTCTTGATCTTCTCCACCTTAGTCACATGACTCCATGTCATGTCTCATATGCAATGAGCTCCTTCATCACATGTATGAGCTTTGAAACATATCCAAGCCATTTCACCTCTATGGCATGAGTTGTTCACACAATTATACCTATGGACTAATCACCTGTGTATCTCACATTTAAACACATTAGTCCACATAGGTTGTCACTCAATTACCAAAACCAAACAAAGACCTTTCAATCTCCCCCTTTTTGATAATTGATGACAACTCTATAAAGATATGGAAATTAACCTCATATGGATTCATGTTGCTTGCCCAAGCAATTTTACCATGTGTAAATGATTTTGGACAAGTACCACAAACCCGAATTGGTAGTTTTAGCTCCCCCTACATATGTGCTAGAGTGTTTGGTTTGAAGCTCGCACATATGCATAGATTGGAATTGTGGGAGAGTAATTACTACCAATGATGCTAAGGTGTAAGGAATTAACCTTTGTAGCATGATACCAATCGGAGTTGCACCTTTAAGTTCATCCTTAGCACCATGGTTAGCTAGATACCACTTGGAAACAAAAACACTAGATACACTGTGAGATCAACATTAGAATCAAGGTACTAGTATTACTTGAAAAACATACCAAGTGTCTAGCTATCATCCTATGCATACTAGTTTTTACTTCATCGATCAAATTCTATCACTGGCATACACCACACAAGCATGTATATTCAATTTAAAACTTATGCAATGCAAGCAAGCACATGAATATGTACATATTAAATGCAATCAATCAAAGTTCATGAGCTTGCTCCCCCTACTTGTGTGCTTCTCTTATTCAAGAATTTTGATCCTTCTCTATTCTTCAATGTTGCTCCCTCTTTGTCCATGTCCAACTTCTACTTCTCCCCCGTGATGCATTTCATATCTTTGTTCCAACTTCTCCCCCTTTGTCATCAATTTTCATAAAGGGTGTGCATCTTATTGATACAAATCGTTGCACTAGGGGTAGATGGTTGACACTTGAATCTTGCATTTTTTATGGACACCACCACATATGTTGGACTGACACCACTTGTAACCCTTGAGATCACTCATGTAGGATCTTTGACCTTGATATCAATCGTTGGGACACCTCCCCCTATGTCATTGCATGGGTCATCCACTTGATAATCTTGATCTCTTGTATGTGAGGGAACTTTCCTCTCTTGATGATCACTTAAAGTTGAGGATCACTTGTGGAATCACCATTTGATGTGCTAGATACCACTTGTATGAATGCTACTAGTAACAAGGTGATAATCTAGATACCACGTGTAGGAACAATCATGGAACCACTTATAGGATTTGTCAATTATAATCATTTCTTGAACTCTTGTCATCTTCATGAGCTTCTATGTTTGACTTGAACTAGATCGACTTGTCTAAGCTTCCAAGTCCTGTTTGAACCCTTTCTAAGCTTCTTCACACGCAATAAGTGGTTATATATCAAGGTTGTACTTGTCACTTGTTTACAATCCAAAATAAATCAAGTACTTGGGTTTACTAGCTCATGAAAAAACTCATACACTACCACTAGATCAATCAACCATTCAAGCAATAGTGGTAGGTTAAGAATTTTAATATTTCATTTGTTATGCATGATCCTAAAAGTATGTTCTATCTGCACTAACCGCATACTAGTAAGGGATAAAATGATCATGCACATTACAATGATACCTTTGCTATCTTGGAGTAGAGGATAGTCATTAGTTTCCAATAAAGCTCCTCAATAGCAACATGAAGTTCAATTCATAGCTTGGTGAAGACCAATATTAGCATTTGAATTCCATTCTTCACCCATATGAAATGAATACCACTTATGATCAAGTGCACTATCTTGTTGTGGTTGGCTTGCATCTTCACTTCATCTTTGCTTGCTTGAGAGCATTGAATTCCAATGAGTTACTCTCTTTTGGGTGTTGCTTGCTTTCTAGATCAATCCTTTTGATTGCTTCAACTAAGCATATTAAATGTCCCTTAGATCACCACTTCGATGTTAGCCTTCTAAGTTTACCTACAAAAGATGGCAAGTCTCTATACTAGGGAGAAGTAACCTCTCTCCAAAGAACCATTCTTGACACTCACTTGAAATGACTTGATTGATTGATCCAAGTGATAGACCTAATTTGATGAGTAACCATAAATCCTTCTTTAAGTCCTTTTCTTTCTACTTGTTTAAGTCTTTTTCTTTGTACCAAATGATTTCCAATTATAACTAGAACTTAAATATTATCGTCATCTTGAGTTTGATCTTTATCTTCAATTTGAGTACCAATTGTACTCCACAATCAAATGGCCTTGTACTCATCACTTGTCATGCTTATAGATCAATCCAAAATCAAACTTAGGTACCTCAACCACTTATAAACATGATTCCAACTTGAGGATCTTTCAATCAAAGTGACTTTGGATCAATCCAATAATTATCACTTTTTAGCAGATTATGTACCCTTCGAAGAAATATCGATAGCTCCCAATGTACAGATCTAAATACCACAAAATTTGGTGGAGATGTGATTCACTAAGTCATCTAGCAACAATAAAAATTTGAGCTTCATTTGTCTTCTAGATTGCTACTAGATTTCAATTCTTCCACCACTGCTATATGCTGAAAACTGCCGCACTATAGCTGACAAGATCCACCCCAAAACCGAAGCATCTCTTGGTTAGCTCATGATTATGTAATAGCAAGCTTCAACTCAAAAATTTGCAAGCCACCAAATTTCAATTCTTCCACCACTAGTATATGCTAAAAACTGCCGCACTATAGCTGACAAGATCCACCCCAAAACCGAAGCATCTCTTGGTTAGCTCATGATTATGTAATAGCAAGCTTCAACTCAAAAATTTGCAAGCCACCAAATATATCCAACAAATCACCACAACTTGAATTATAGCACTTGTATGTTGTAGCACTCTGGACTTCACTAACTTGTCATGGCATTAGGATAATGATCATCAATTTGCAATACTTGGCTCAACTATATGATCAACAAGATGCATATCACTTGAACCAAGTCACCAATCCAATGGTACCTACACACATTCATCCACTTTTTGATGGTACCCAAACATGTTTGGGTCCTCTCAAGTTAGGAGCAACATACTTAGGCATAGCCTTAGCATGAGTAGCGGGATGTTTTGCAATAGCAACCATAGAGGTACCATTATCATCCTTTCTAAGCACAATATCATCATCAATTGAGATATGCTTAGAAGTGTTACCTAGGAGACATGAATTTAACATGTGTCCCCTTTCCTGACATGAGTAGCAAACTCTCTTTGATTTAGCCTTTTCTTCCTTGCTCATGTGTTGCTTCTCATTGCCTTGCCTCTTATGAGTTGCTTGAGCCTTCTTCTCAAGCTTGGTAGGACACCTTGAGGCAAGGTGTCCCATATCTTCACATTTGAAGCACTTGATGTGAGCATACACCTTCTTCTCATCTTGAGTCTTGCTCATCATCTTGGCATCTTGATCAAGCATTGGATGCCTTGCTCTTCCACCCCTTCTTGTCTTCTTCTTCTTCATAAAGTCACCACCATCTTCATGATTGATCTTGATTTGCTCTTGGGGTGTCCTTTCGTGCTCAACTTGTGGCTTTGGTTGAGGCTCTTCTTGTTGCTTCACCAATTTCTTGGTTGGACATGTTGAGGTGTAGTGACCCCAATCATGGCACTTGTGGCACTTGACATGCTTGAGCCTCTCTTCTTCTTCCTTCTTCTTGAGCTTCTCTATGTTAGAGCATTGATCATGAAGATGACCCGCTTCATGGCATTGGTAGCACATGAAATGAGAGAGCTTCTTTCGTGCTTCCTTCTTCATCTTCTTTTCACTTTTTCTTTCGCCCTTTTTCATCTTCTTGCTGAAGCCAAGGCCACACTTGCCACCATAGCTTCTTTGAGTCTTCAACATATGCTTAAAGGTGACTTTTGAGTTGTAGCACCTCTCTAACTTGTTGCTCAATTTCTTCACTTCTTTTTTGAGCTCATTGTTCTCCTTCAAAATATTAGTCTCACAAGACATGGAAGTAGAACAAGCATCTATATGTGAAGAACATGGCATATCTAATAAATCATCACAAGAGGTGGATACATGCTTCCTTCCTACATCACAAGAGTTAGTCACATGTTGCAATTGATCACTTGACTCATGTGATGAGCTCTCATTATTTTTAATTTTATTTGAAAATGCTTTAATGAGAGAAGCATGTTGTTCTAATAATTCTTCATAAGACACAAGAAGCTTCTCATGAGTCAATTTTAGCTAATCATGTGAAGATTTAAGAACATCAAGTAAGTGCTTATGATCTTCACATGAATTCTTTAGAAATGAGTTTTCTTTTCCCAATTTCATTGTTTTAGCTTTCTCATTTTCTAAAGATATAGTCATGCTAGCAAGTCTACTAACAAGCTCATCATATGAATCAACATGATCAACCACATTAGCATTTTGTACCTTTGTGTCACCTTGTGACATGAAGCAATGTGGTGTAGTGGATGGGCTTGTAGTAGCATCACAATTGCCATCCAAGCACGAACCATCAATAGCATCATCAAGTGTGCTTGAGGTAGAATTATCATTTGCATCACTTGAGATAATGTCAATCTTGTCAAGTGAACTTGTGGTAGAATCATCATCACTTGACCATTAGGTGGAGCAATCTTCCACAATCACCGAGTTGTGGCTATGCTCAACATCCTCATGTGCCTCCTCCTTGGGCTCATCATCATCATCAGAGACCCTCCCATATATCAAATTGAGGTACAACCAAATATCATGGGTGGTCTTCATGTACATGATCGCCCCAAATATCTTGTCACCCATAGATTGATAGAAAATATTAGTAGCTCGACAATCGAGATGTAGGCATTTCTTTTGTGCTTGAGTTGCATTCTTTTCACCCAACGCATGAGAAAAGCCCACATCTATGATCCACCACATCTGAGGGGAAATGAACTTAAAATTGCATGTCATCCAATTTTTTCGTCGTACAAAGTGTGTGCCATCAAAAGTGTATGGACACTCAACGTCTAGCCCATAAGCAGCCATCCTCTCGGGTCTATGAAGACCACAAATAGCTCCGATACCACATGCAGGGTCGAGATAGCAGACTAGAGGGGGAGTGAATAGTCCTTTCTAAAATTAATCGCACCGGCTAACTAAAACAAATGCGGAATTAGAAATATCGTTCTCAAGCACCTTATTAAGATCCTCATTAGGCAACAAAGGTGCCAGGCTAGCTAGAGCTCACCTAACTAATTCTAGGAGTAAGGTCACACAAACCTAAGCCACTAGTACTTCAAGCAACGGGGGGAGCTCCTACACAATCTAGTAAGCAAAATCACAAAGCTCCTAAGCTCACTAGCAATGCTCAATAACAAGGCTACACAAGCCAAATTAGAGAGCGCAAATTACTTAGCTACACAAACTAAGCAATGCAACTAACAAGGCTACTCAAGCACAATTAGTTGCGCAAGGGAGCTACTTCTATGCTACATAAGCGAGAAGGCAACTAGCAAGCTACATGAGCTAACTAACTACAAGAGCAACTACACAAGCACAATATATGAAAAGTAAGTATAAGCTTGTGTAACGGGGATGCAAACCAATGGGAAGATAGGGATGACACGGTGATTTTTATCCTGATGTTCACGTGCTTGTCAACACGCTAGTCCCCATTGTGTTGATCGTTCACTTGGTAGTTCGGCGGCTAATTGACATCACCCACCAAGCCCACATGTTAGGCACCGCAAGAAGCTACCCACAAGTGAGGGTAGCTCAATGATACGCTCAACTAGAGTTGCTCTTCGCGGCTCCCGCAGGGCGAGCACAATAGCCCCCAAGCCAAATAGAGCCGTTGGAGCAAAGTATCCCTTTTCTACGAGGGCACTGGATAGGGCAGTGCCCCTCCAACAGTTGAATTCCAACAGCTAAATTGAACTAGCCTTTGAGCCCCTGGCATTGGACATAGGGGCGATGCCCCCGACCAAGTTTCCCCCTCTCTAGAAAAAAGTGGTGGTGCCACACCGCCATGGTCACCGGACAGTACGGTGACCCTAACTTGCTCCAAATTGAAATGCATCATTTCAAGGCTGTAGAGCTATTCGATAGCTTTCCAAAAAGTCCTAAATCATCATAATCGGAGTTCGGAGCTAGGAGTTATGCCCAAAATACGAAAGGGTGTTGCTGTTGTTTTTGGGCACGCTGCAGGGGGTGGCGGTGCACCTTGCCTAGGGTGGCGGTGCACCGCCCCTGGGGTGGTGGTGCACACCAGAAATGGTGGTGCCACCCCCCAGGCTGGGCTATGCACTAGCTGCAAGTTTAGTTGTGTTTTTAACACACGGACAACCCAAACTTATTCTTTTCATCTCCTTTTCCTCTCCAGCTTGATCCAAAACACCTCCAACAACTCCTCCTTTGCAAATGTTCCAACACCACTATGTGTTCACCATCTTGTGCATGTGTGTTAGCTTTTCACAAATGTTTTTCAAAGGATTAGTCACTCAATTCACCATGCCACTCGATCCTAGCAACGATGCAAAGTTAGATCACTCGAGTGGCACTAGATGACCAATATGCAAACAAGTTTGCCCCTCTTAATAGTACGACCATCTATCCTAAACCTAGTCATAAACTTCTCTACACACCTATGACCGGTGAAATGAAATGCCCTACAAATATACCTTTGCCTTGCGCATTCCATTCCATCTCGTCAAATGTTGATGCAACACATGCACCAACCAATCACAAATGATATGATCCACTTCATATCATCACGTGACCTTGATGGCTCATTGATCTTGACCTCACTTGCTTTTCACCATTGCCTTCGTCCATTAGTGTCAAGTCTTGCTCAAGCTTCACTGCCACACGGCCCATCGCTCCAAAGCCTCCAACTTGCCCTTCATGTTTGCAACCGGTCCATCAAACCAAGTCTTGTCTTGATATTCTCCATCTTAGTCACATGACTCCATCTCATGTCTCATATGCAATGAGCTCCTTCATCACATATATGAGCTTTGCAACATATCCAAGCCATTTCAACTCTATGGCATGAGTTGCTCACACAAGTGTACCTATGGACTAATCACCTGTGTATCTCATATTTAAATATATTAGTCCACCTATATTGTCACTCAATTACCAAAACTAAACAAGGACCTTTCACCCCTTCCATCGACAATCTTGTTGCTGAGCTTGCTGTCATGAACGACACCTTGATTAGCCAAGATAAGTTGTTAAAGCGTGCGTCCCGTGAGAGGGAAGAATATAAGGACAAGCTAGAAATTGCGCTGAAGGAGCTAGAGGCTACTAAGAAGTGTGTTATGGTAGTGTCTGATGAGGTTGAGTGTGATGAGTGTGCTGTTCACATGTCTAGTCTTACTTCTTTGCAATCCAAGTATGTTGCTTTGCTTGATGAGAATGATGAGTTGAAGTCTAGGTCTCGCTTGTTGGGTGCGTGTAAGTCCTGCTCGAGCTTGCAATCTGAGCTGGTAGAGAAGGTTGCTAGGATCTCTTTGCTTGAGAAGGCCAGTTCAGATAGCACTGCTGTTAAGTGCATACGTTGTGAGGGTTTGGAGCTAGAGATTGAGTCATGTAGGCACGACAAGATGAGAATCATGTAGGCACGACAAGATGAGAATCGAGGAAGAAAACACATAGCTTTGATCCATCTTGAGCTAGGTGTCCTGTAGTGAGCCATAGTTGGGCATGATGATGAACCAATTTAGGCGGGGAACTAGTTCATTGGGTATAGGCTTTGCTTTAGGTGGGAAGGGTGAAGATATCTATGGCAAGGTTGGTGGGTGTAACACCCCTGGTGTTTGTCACCAGTTAAGCTATGGGTTTGAGCTCAAACATGACAGATTGAGTGACGATGAAGATGTCAAGGTCAAACCTTTGGAATGAGCCCCAACCTAAACTCGGATATTGCACCCTTGCTTTACATATAGGCCCTTTTTAGGATATATGCTTGGCTGGTGTTATTGGAATATCTTCATGTGTCTCACATCAATATCCATCTATATTGATCACTGGAAAAGTTTCATGAAGTTTGGAATCAAAAAGTCACATGAAATGATAAGTTATATCCTTATTGGAATGATTTTACTAAGTGCTTGAATTGCACTATTAAGTGAATGGAAATGTAGGTCATCAATCAAACCTTGCAACCTTGCCCAAATGACTCTAGATGAACTCTAAAACAAAAGTCATGAAAGGTTCATTTGAGCAGAAGTCAAGAAAATGCCTCAATCGGCTAATAACTCTAATTTAAGCTTTACAGTGACGATACTTTGACCTATGTTGACCAACCACTTCCAGTGCTTGCATGGAGTTGCACCTTAAATAAAAGTTGAAGATTGAGTAGAGTAGAACAAACTTTGTTTTTGGAACAAGAGCCAGATCAACTTGGAACTAAGTCAAACAGAGGCTCGAAAATTGAATCAGCGGCTGTTTTTAGACTTAGAATTTTTCTAAGTCTGGAATTCATCGTCGTCGCCATTGGCATCTTGCGTTCTCGTGATTTTGTTAAGCAAAGTGAGCAGGTCTCAAAATAAAAGTTGGAGTATACATGATGGAGAAGAGCATGTATGAAGATGACACTCAGTTGACTTAAAATTCGTAGTAATTTGTAGAAAAATCATAAAATAGGAAATGAGGACTTTTTGGAATCCTTGTGAAATTATCTATGCACTAGATCTATAATATTACATGTTTTAGTTTAAAGGTTTAGCTGTAAAAATAGATTTATGCAGTTAGGTTTTTAATGCTAGTTGTATTTGTCCTTTTCATAACTGTAGTTATTTTGCTCAAATAAATGTGAAATATTTATGGAGTGCTCATAAGGTGATTCTTGTTGTCTGGTAAAAATTTCAGAAGTGTAGGATTTATATTTTAAGAGTTATAAAAATAACAAATGTACTGTATTGCTTTGCTCCTATTCTGAATAGTCCTGCATGTTTGAATTAATTGGCTTAGTTAAGTTATGAATCATGACTTCATGATAATACATGAGTTGTAGTACTTTTATTAAGATTTTCAAAAAGCTAAATATCATCATTTTTGGTTAAGTAGATCTTGAGTTATACTTGCTTAAATCTCTGTGGCTGTTTCTGCCCAAACCCAGAGAGGGTTTCTTTGTTCTTATTGTGGGGCCTTCTTAATAGTAGAATTAGCTTTAGGTGTTTCTAACAAAGTTGTTTATAATTTGTTAAGCTTTCTAAAAAGTCCAGAACCACATTCATTGGACATATATAACTCCATTTATAGCTGTTTAAAGTGGCATGTCAGTTTCTGTCTATATTTTGGACAGAGATGCAATTATTGGATTAATTGACCCTTTTAACTGTAGAATCATCTTAATATGAGAATAATAAAGTTGTAGTTAACTTCCTAACCTTTTCAAAAAGTTATGGTTCATGTTTGTTGGAGGTCTAGAACTCTAGTTATGCTTCTCTGAAGTTCCTATCAGTTTTCTGTACCACTGCTGTTGGGTTGCATTTGCAGTTTTGCTTGTGCAATTATTTTCGTGGTGTAAATGATGTTTGCTATGGTTGTAGTGAATACAAAAGTTGTAGAAAATTTCATGATCTTGCTTGTGTTCAAATTGTAAGGCCATAGGCCTGATAGTGTAGGAGTTACATGACCTTTAAATCTTCTGTCAGGTTTTGATTGTATTCTAAGCAGATCTAAAAGATGCTAGTGTTTGATCTAGTTAGGATTTGAATGAGCTTTTGGTGATAATAACAAAGTTGTATATAATTCATGTATCTAGCTTCTGTTAAAATTTGGTGGTATTTGGCCTTGTGGTTTGTGAGTTATGCCTGTTTAAAGTTGGGTTTCAGAAATGGCTGCTCTCTGTCAATTGTGGACCAGTTTCAATAAATGGGTATATTTGACTTAGTTAACTTGAGAATCATGCTAAGATGATTAAAGATGAATTGTAGAAAATTCCATAATCTTTCCATAATGTCTTGTTTCATGGCTATTGGATTTATATAACTCTAGTTATGATCCAAACATGAAGCTGTTGTTCCAGTCCAGAAATAGACATATGCTAGTTGTGGGTGTTTACTCCATGTGTGGCTAAGTGTGGCTTATGCCCTTGTTGATGGTCAAGTTATGATACTTGTGACCTTGTAAAACCTGTGTCATGCTTAATGTGCTTGCTCTCTATAGTTAGTTGTGTGATGTTAGTTAAATAGCTATTGGTGTCTATTTCTTGCATAATCTTATGTTTGTCTTGAATGTTTATGTGATGCCTCTTGTATTACCATTCTTCATATTCATGCACTTGCATCTTGCATCTCATCTAGGTGCGCTAGATGAACCACGTGAAGGACATGATGTGGGAGCCAAACCCGAAGACGGTGTATGGTGGACCTATCCCAAAGGTGGAAGGACTGGACAAGTGCTAGGACAGGAGATGCTCACTTAGCGAGTGTCGTCTAACTGACACTGACTCAGTGTGGGATTCCAGGCAAGCCTCGGAGCATTCTAAGCCTCCCATGTTTTTACAAATATCTTGAGTATCTTTTATTGTTGATGATGCATTAAGTACAGGGATTGGTTGGAACCCATTGTTGCATTATATCCTTACCTTGTCCAGATAAAATCCTATGAATCCTAATTAAGTGTAGCATCGAATGATGCTTAGCTATGCATAGACCGGTAGAAATCGGGTGATTTCCTATCACCTGCGAGATGTAGGATGAGCTCTGGTCATGGTTGGCTATATTTGCTATCATGAAAAAGAACCATGTGTTAATAATGAAAAGAGACCGGACGGGATGACGGTAGTGCAGCAACAAGGCATGGAGGTCTTGGGTGTGAATCTATCCCCGTCTGTGTTGTTTAAGGACAGATGCGTTGTATGTCCTCATGTCATGTTGAACGCATGCCTATCACTTAGTTGGCCGGATAACTCATTCCGACTGGGAAGCCGAGTAGCTCAATTTAGGCTGGAAGTCTGGGAAGTGAAAGTGCGCACCCTGGCGGTAGTAAGGATGTGCGGGGAGCTATTGGCGTAAGTCCGAGGTGAGATTGACCACCTAGCAAAGTGGACTCCCTGAGGGTGCGACGCTGCTCAAAACCGTGATTCCTGAGTTGTACCAAAGGTGACCTGATGCAACTCCGACGGGGGGAAGCAGGGTTTGTGTTTAGGAATACCCCTCCAGCTGGATAGAAATCGATTCGAATCGCTATCTCTCCCAGATAGTGAGAACTTGACTGAGCAGCGGCAACGTAGATTCACTAAATTTAAAGATATGGTTAAATGATGATGATGATGATGATTATGATAATGAGCCATGAAATACCTGATATGGTTATTATTGTTTGCAACTTAATTAAGTGATTGATTAGTACAGGTGCTAATATAGATGGTAGGTAATGGCTAAAAGTCACTGCTAGTACAGGTGAATAATGCTAAGGGTTACTCAAGCATTTATGCAAAAAGGTTGTCCAGCCAGATCCACTAAATTAAACTATGCATGATCCTTGGTGTCATTTGTTTTGGTTTTCAACAGGTAAGTCTGGCTGAGTACATTCGAGTACTCAGGGTTTATCCCACCATGTTGCATGTGGAGTTCTTGGCCTATGAAGATGGTGGCTAACCGCCGGTGGCTCGGTGATTCTATAGTTACTTCTCTTCTATATGCTTTTGTTGGATGATGTCACTTATGCTAGCAATGTAATTTGAAAGCTATGTTGTTTTCACTAAGCGGTTTTGAAACCCAAACTCGTACTATTATTTGTGAACCCATTTGTAATATTATTTCTACTTCAACCTTGTTATTTGATGTGTATTTGCTTAATCACGCGATCTTGGTTGTGATGTTGATTTACCGAGGTCTTTCAGGACACTCGGCGGACTACCGGGTTTATATAAGTGAAAGTATGTGCGAGTCAACGTCTTAGCGGGGACAGCCGTACTTGATCTTGTATAAATTGGGCGGTTCTGTCATAGCTGGTATCAGAGCAAGATTAAGCATAATACTGTCATGTACGTCATTTTAAAAACAAAGTTTTAGTTTTGAAAAGCCTATTTTGACTAAAACTTTAGCTATAGACAAATTTGTCAAAACTTATTTGCAAAACTATGCTAGCGACATCCTCCTTTATGCCCAGTTAAGGACTGTTAGGTGGCTATCTAAGTACTAACATAGGGGTTTTACTTTCGTCGTCCATACGGCGTGCTATTGTATGGATGCCATTCGCTTGAATGGTAATGTATGGATCAATTGCCTCTACGCCCAGGTAAGTGTGAGTTGTGAGAGCATGACCGTTCAACTGTCGGTCTAGGGGAGAGTTAGTTGTGGTTGCTAGAATATTTACATGTTACACACATGTATATATGAAGGTACTTAATTGTGGGTATATCTGTTAGGTAGCTATGGATACCGAAGTATATATATCTGGGGATGTATATATGGAGAGTATCTTAGTTTACTGCTTTCATTGTGTGCTTATTTATCTCTTGTGGGGATGGGCTGCAATGAATTTGCCTGCAGGTACGCTAACCACGAATGCATAGATTGAATGTAGCTGACAACTAGCTATATATCAAGAGAGTACGTGTTATGCCACCGACATAGAACGTGATTGCCACCTTAGGCTGGCAATTCTATCAGGACGAATAGGGCGAGCATGCATCATGATTGTGCTTGTGCATAAATATGCTTCCCTCACTTTGTTCTAGTATTAAGTAACTTGTGATCAATGTGATGTTACTATCTTCCCTATGTGAAGCTAGACAAAATGCCTTGTCCCATGCTGCTTGAATAGCTGTGCTTGACGGTAGTGTGTGATTAGTTTCGTCTTGTATGTTTGCTTCCAAAGGAAATAGATGACAAGTTATTAATTAGCAAAACTTCACCCCTTCGAAAACTAAATTGCTAAATGTAAGTAAAACTTGTTTTGTAGAGATATCCACCTACTCAGTAAAAAGGAAATAAAAAGATAACAGTGCCTTACCACCATGTTTTGCATGATATGTGTAGTGGTGTTGCTGTAGGTGACTGCTTGTTATGTACGATCTTTGTGCTTTGTAATAGTCATTTAAGCTAATTGGAGTGAGTGTTTGAAATGCTCGCTTAAGACTGTGATGTAGGTGTGGATGCTCGTTATCTAGGTAGTGTCGTAGTTGTCACCCTTTTGTCCTCAGTAAGCATATGAGTGTCAAATAGCTTTATCCTAGAACAACGCTCAAGTTACGTAATCGCACGGTTGTCGTCTCCAATTAGGTTCTCTCTTGGGAGCCTGAGCCTATAGACGTGGTCACTAGCCCTTGAACATTTGTGTATCTATGCCTTGCTTGAACTGTAGGCCCAAGCTTAGTTCCTTTGAATGCTTGCATGTGTCGTGGTTGTCCTGCTCCTGTGTGGGAGGACCCTGCTCAAAAATCCTTGTCGGACCTCATTGCTCTTTCTTCTACTGATGAGCTAGTGCAACGCTAATCGCTATCTGCCCTGGCTTTGGAACCTTTTCCTTGCATATCATGTCATTGCTTTATCAACTGAATCCCTAGTCAGTGCAATGGCTCTGTCCCTCGAATCTCATGTATTTTGTCTCCAACTCTTTCAAGTCTCTGGATGTTTATCAGTCTTGATCTCATGTTGCTGCTCGATAAGACCAAGTCGCATGTTAATCTTTATCTGGTAATTACTTTGGTGGACACGAGGCGTATATGGAAATTAGGCAGGAGTCCCCTGCTCAATTGTCTTCGGCAATTAAGCTATGTTCTCTTGCGCTATGTTTTGATCTTTGGATCACCTCCTTGTTGACTCCTAACCTTGTGACTACCGTTGTTTGTTATCCCTCCTTTTCATGGTGCTTGCTCCTATGCAACCAAAATTGTGCCACGTGAAAAATTCTTTTGGGTTGTATGTTCAGTAATGGTGCCACGATTAGCGATCTACGGTGCCATGACAAAACTGACAGCCTCCTGTGGGTGCACACACAAGGCTGTGCTGCTCGGCACGCGCTGGTATCGGGGTTTCTAGTCATGATCCATTGCAGAACTGCACCGATGTGTTATTTTCATGTGAGCTCTTCCTTGGTTATCTCTCCATATCTAATCGGAAGATCCTTATATTAGACCAAAAGTAATAGAGCTTCCTTCTGAAGTCAGCCAGAGGATAACCTTTGAAGAATAGGTCACCGACATAAACATTAACTAACTGCAAGAGGTGGTAGACAAGTGACCCTACTTGACTATCCCTATAATGACATCAGTCATCTAGGGAGAGACTTATGTCATTCTCATTGGATCAGAAGGGCACACAACACTTAATGTTGGACAAGTTGTTAGTCGGATAAGAATTGAACGTCACATTATGATTATGACCTGGCTATCCAAGTCTTGATCATTATGTGCATGTTGATCGCACAGTCGAGATCAACCATCTCTAGTGTGACCCCTTGTCTGCTGACTTCGATGGCGACCATCTGTTATGCGTCAATCACAACTATTGTTGGCAAGAGTGAGGATTTAGAACTTTTGGTGTTGAAAGACAACTGATTAGTTACCAGTAGGAAGCTTAACCTCTAGCTTGATGACAACTTTTGCTAATTACGAAGGCTATGTCTCGTAGAGCAATGTTAAGCAATGTAACAACAAGCCGTTTAGCAATGCAGCTACTGCTTTGTTTTCCAAAACCTGTGCAATCAAGTCAATTCCATCTTGGACAATCACACAGATAGTACAAGACGTTGTATCGGCTATGTAGGAACTAGAGAAAGCATGTGCCTAGTTTCGATCAGCATCATTGTGCCCCTGGGTACCACAAACGGATTTGTTCAAGGTTCTATTGGACGAAGTGCCAAAGAATATTCAGAAATGATTCCTTATCAATATAGGGATGCCCTCCATGTGGAGTAATGCTTTGCGCCTATGAAAATAGCCCACAAGTCCAATGCTTGTGCATCGTCAAGTTGGTGTCGAGATCAACGGCGGAAATTGTTACCTAAGAAACATGTCAGGAAAACTCTAGCCTCCCTGCTCAGCTAGAGAAAAGCTGCTGCTGCTATGAGAAAGGTTAGAGAGTGCATAACACACACCTCAACGTGTGAAGCAAAGAAAAGAGAGAACACGAAATCTGTCCAGATTTTGTGGCACTAAACCGGTTATCTTCAAGCCGGCGATTAGTGACTCAAACGAAGTTGGATTGACCCCAAACTTGGTGATCTCATTCCTTGCTTAGGACCCTTCAATGTCTTAAGTTGGTTTGAGTATTGGTTGAATAAAACATCGGATTTGAGAGATATCTTGTCGGCTTGGTTTGCTGCTATTTCAGAACAGAGCAGTTTTGGTAGATGAATTGTTTGGATGGTCAAACGGTGTCCGGTTGAGTTGAATTTTGGTGAGTAGTTGGAAGACCCATGGATCTACATGCCCACAAAAATTTGTGCATATTGGAGCAGTAGTTTGTGAGATATGAATAGAAAACAAAAGGGTACAGAATCTGCAATTTCGCTGTGACTGCGATCATCCTTTGCATTAGACGGTTGTGTTTGTAATTCATACCAAGAAATTACAACTTGTAGGTGTATTGCTGTTAGACAACCCTCCATACCCTTGAGAAGATTAATTGCACCCCTATGTGCCTTGCTTTTGCCCTCTTAGATCAGCAATGCGTGAGCAGTCAAGGTGTTCTAGATGTCAAATTGTGATTGGAGATATTGACTGACATTAGAAATGAAGCCCCAATGTCAAAAGTAGTTCAACAAAGATAGTTTTGATATAGGACAAGTCAACTCAACGTACTGAGAAACTGCACCATGAAGGAGAATCATACTCAGAATGCATGGTAGTGAACTAATTCCCTAGTTTGAGGAAATACTCGCAACTTTTAGTGCACTCTAGGCCTCGCTATCCATCGTCCTTGACAATGGTTTCCAGTGCTGCCTTGTCATTTGGTGCCTTCCATGTGTTTTACCCAAGAGGTTGCATCAAATTAACCCAGATTCCTATGGCCACTTAGATTCTAAGGTTCCCTTAGCCAATGAGCATCGAAATTGCTGGGTAGTCAGAGTCAGCTATCACATTCATCTTCACTCAATAGACTCAGATAATACAGTGTTGTTATCAGAGAAAGAGCACTGCATACATGGAACATTATGTAGCTTTCCATCAGTTAACATCTGAGTGATTGCACCGCTACAGCCAGCTTGGATAGTGGTTAGCTAGCTTCTCATACCCTCAAAGGATGTTTACCCCGTCTTTGATCACATCCTTTACAAAAAGTTGTGCTCAAGCCACTTTAATAGAGAACTACTTTTCAAACCTTGAGAACAAATATAGCACCGTTGCAAGGAATATCCGTCAACAGACTGTGGTCTAGTGCAAAGTCCATAGGTTTGTGCTATATCCACTAGGGAAGTAGGTGTTACAAGTATTTAGTCTACGCTTGTATCACTCTTTGTACATCGAGGACGAAGTACGTAGGACAGTGCTATCTTGGATTCCTTCCAATGTAATAATGCTTTATGGACGCCAACGAAGGAAATTCTTCAGACAACAACTTATGACGTAGAGCAAGTATTAGAAAGTGTCATGACCAAATTAGCCTCTCTGATACTCTGAAGTTAAGTAGCCTAATGCTATCACTGATGTTGGAAACTGGATGACAAGTTTCTCTTCCCTTAAAAGTCCTTCGCACCAAATCTCGGGACGCGATTCCTTTAAGGGGGAGGGCTGTAACACCCCTGGTGTTTGTCACCAGTTAAGCTATGGGTTTGAGCTCAAAGATGACAGATTGAGTGACGATGAAGATGTCAAGGTCAAGCCGAGTGGACTCCCTGAGGGTGCGGCGCTGCTCAGAACCGCGATTCCTGAGTTGTACCAAAGGTGACCTGATGCAACTCCGATGGGGGGAAGCAGGGTTTGTGTTTAGGAATACCCCTCCAGCTGGATAGGAATCGATTCGAATCGCCGTCTTTCCCGGATAGTGAGAACTTGACTGAGCAGCGGCAACGTAGATTCACTAAATTTAAAGATATGGTTAAATGATGATGATGATGATGATGATTATCATAATGAGCCATGAAATACCTGATATGGTTATTATTGTTTGCAACTTAACTAAGTGATTGATTAGTACAGGTGCTAATATAGATGGTAGGTAATGGCTAAAAGTCAATGCTAGTACAGGTGAATAATGCTAAGGGTTACTCAAGCATTTATGCAAAAAGGTTGTCCAGCCAGATCCACTAAATTAAACTATGCATGATCCTTGGTGTCATTTGTTTTGGTTTTCGACGGGTAAGTCTGGCTGAGTACATTCGAGTACTCAGGGTTTATCCCACCATGTTGCAGGTGGAGTTCTCGGCCTGTGAAGATGGTGGCTAACCACCGGTGGCTCGGTGATTCTATAGTTACTTCTCTTCTATATGCTTTTGTTGGATGATGTCACTTATGCTAGCAATGTAATTTGAAAGCTATGTTGTTTTCACTAAGCGGTTTTGAAACCCAAACTCGTACTATTATTTATGAACCCATTTGTAATATTATTTCCGCTGCAACCTTGTTATGTGATGTGTATTTGCTTAATCACGCGATCTTGGTTGTGATGTTGATTTACCGAGGTCTTTCGGGACACTCGGCGGACTACCGGATTTATATAAGTGAAAGTATGCGCATGTCAACATCTTAGCGGGGACAGCCGTACTTGATCGTGTATAAATTGGGTTGTTCTGTCATAGTGGGTGCAGTGGTTTGAACCCAAATGAGAAACCTTCCACTACTCCCAAGTTGATCAAAATCACTCCACCTAAGCCCACTGAGCCCATTGTCAAAGATGGAGTGTTTGAAGAACCTCCAAAAGCTCCACCCCAGAAACAAGTTTGGGTTTCAAAACCTAACCATCTCAAGAACCCACTTGACACTCTACCAAACATCTCTGAGGATCCCCTTCCTAAAACCAAATAGCCACCAAGAGTAAACCATACCCACAAGAGAGTGAGCCAACAACCACCTAAGAGAGAGGTGAGGTATCATTGTGACTATTGCCATAGGGATGGTCACCTTGCTGAGTTCTGCTTGAGGAGGAAGAGAGATGAGCGGCGAGAGTATGAGTTGAACAACCGGAACGTGTACCGCCCGCCCCATGATGTACATGTGCAGCCTGTTCAGAGGCATAGTGCTAGGCCTAGAGGTGCAATGCCTCAAGGTGCTATGCCTCAGGTTGCGAGACCACGCGGTGGTGAAAGGTCCTAATAGCTAGATTGGTGGTGAATAGGCAATAAAAAATTCTACAATAACACTAAACAAACCGGTTAGACAAATATGAGGCGAAGCGAATGTTGCGCTAGCCTGCTGAAAATGCAAGCCACCTACCACAATTCTAGTCTCTATGCACACAATGCTAGGTCACTACCACTAAGTTAATGAGCTCTCAAAGACTAAATAAAGAGCCTCACTAACCACTAGACAAGACCCAAGCTAGCTCTCAAAACTAAAAATACTAAAGAGCGTAGAAACACTAGAAATGTAAATACAAGAGAGAGTATGTGATAGTTTTACCGCCGTATTGAGGAATGAGCCAATCAATAGATGAAGTCAATCAATCACAACAAAAACCAAGAAATCCTCGGAACAATGATGACACAATGATTTTTTACCGTGGTTCACTTGCTTGCTGGCAAGCTAGTCCTTGTGGCGATTCACTCACTTAGAGGTTCACGCGCTAATTGGCATCACACGCCAAACCCACAACTGGGTGCCGCACAACCAACACAAGATGAGGATCACACAAGCCACGAGCAATTCACTAGAGTACCTTTTGGCTCTCTGCCGAGGAAAGGTCAAGAACCCCTCACAATCACCATGATCAGAGCCAGAGACAAGCACCTTCCTTCGCTCGACGATCCTCGCTGCACCAAGCCATCTAGGTGGCGGCAACCACCAAGAGTAACAAGTGAAATCCATAGCAAAACACAATCACCAAGTGCCTCTAGATGCAATCACTCAAGCAATGTACTTAGATTCACTCCCAATCTCACAAAGATGCTGAATCAATGATGGAGATTAGTGAGAGGGCTTTGGCTAAGCTCACAAGGTCGCTATGTCAATACAAATGACCATGAGAGTGAGCTTGAGCTGGCCATGGGGCTTAAATAGAAGCTCCCATGAAATAGAACCATTGGGCTCAAGGAGCAGCTGACTGCGCATTGACCGGATGCATCGATCGGATTGACCAGACTTAGCCCGGCCAGTGTTCAGTCACCAGATGGAAGCCACGTGGCCTCTGCGTTCAACCGTGGCCGCGCAATCCCAATAGTTAAGTCGAGATCGAACGCGCCAACAACAGACCGGATGTCGCGCACCCATGTCCGCTCGTGTGCCCCGTGCTGCTTCACACCATGACCTGACACACCGAGATCATGACCGGACGCACCCGCAAGCTAAGTCCGGTCACTTCCACTTAGCACCCTAAGAGGGTTTTTCATGACCGGGAGCGTCAGGTCAACACCGACCGGACACCGCACCGAGTCCGATCACCTCCTCGCTGCCAGGTCAGTCAACAGCGCCCTTGCATCAGTGTACGTCAGTAGGGACCAAACGCACAAGCATCACGCCATGTCACTTTCTGCCTCAGCGTCCGGTCAATAGACTGACAATGCCCCTCTGCACAACACCGACCGGATGCACAGCCCGAGTCCGATCGCTGCATCTAGTCGAGGGAAAATAGTCCCTCGACTTCACCAACTTTGCCACCCTTGATCAAATATGCTAACCACCAAGTGTATCACCTTGCGCACGTGTGTTAGCATATTTTCACAAACATTTTCAAGGGTGTCAGCTATCCACTAGATCTAAATGCATATGCAATGAGTTAGAACATCTAGTGGCACTTTGATAACCGCATTTCGATATGAGTTTCACCCCACATAATAGTATGGTATCTATCCTAAATGTGATCACACTCGCTAAGTGTCTCGATCACCAAACCAAAAAGCTCCTATCAAGATTCACCTTGTTCTTGAGCTTTTTGTTTTTCTCTTTCTTCTTTTCCAAGCCAAGCACTTGATCACCATAGCCATCACCACCATCAACAAGATCTTCATTTGCTCTACCACTTGGAATAATACTACCTATCACATGATCACTAGAGAAATAGGTTAGCACTTAGGGTTTCAACAATTCACCAAAACCAAACTAGAGCTTTCAATCTCTCTCTTTTTGGTAATTGATGACAACCCTTTTCACAAAGATATGAATTGAGATTCAATTTAATCCATGTTGCTTGCCCAAGCATATTTACCATGTGTAAAAGGATATGGACAAGTTTCATGGACCCCCATTGGTAGCATTTGCTCCCACTACATATGTGCTAAGAGTTTGAATTGAAGCTTGCACATATGCATGGAATTGAGTTGTGGGAGAGTAATGTCTACCAAATGATGTTAAGGTATAAGAGATGGACCTTTGAAGCATGATACCAATCGGAGTGCACCAAATATACCATCCTTAGCACCATTGCTAGTTAGATACCACTTGGAATTACTTGCAAAACACAAACACTAGATACCTCGTGAGATCAACATTATAAGCAAGGCTCTAGCACCACTTGTGAAAGCAAAGCAAGTAAGCAAGGGATATCAAACTAACACCTATTCATGCAAGATTTTTATTTTATCATTCAAACCTACAACTAGCATACACCACACAAGCATGGATTTTAATTTAAAACTTGTGCCATGCAAGCAAACATATGAAATGCACATTCAAATGCATCAATCAAGTTTATGAGCTTACTCCCCTACTTGTGTGCTCAAAATTTTAAGTGATCCCCTTACTTTCATATTTCCCACCCTATGCCAAAGTTCTCCCCCTTTGTCATCAATGACCACAAAGGTTCAATTTTAGATAGGTTAAGATTATCAATGTTAATCAATGCGGTGGGGATCATTTTACCAAATTTGGTTCAATCTAGAACACTTACCAAAGATATTTAACTCGGTTTGATCCAAGGACAAGCTTCTTCACACCTCATGTCAAGGGTTATCTTGTACCATGTTGAGTTAAACACTTATAGCTCATTTTCTAGATCAAACACTAGGTTCACAAGCCCACAAACATGTCATATGCTACCACTATCATATCAAGCATAGAAGCAATAGTGGTACCATACAAGCATTAAATTCATTTGATTTTCATGAATGAGCCTATTAAACATGAGGAATGACTAGATGCACTAAACATGTCCTTAGCAAGGAATGTATTCATGCCAATCAAATTTTACCTTGGATTGCTCAAAGGAGAAGCATGTCATATTAGTGAGGGTGCATCAACACATATTTGAGAAATCTAATATGTTCAACTCATTCCTTAGCTTGCAAAACCTCTTCTCATCTAATGGCTTGGTAAATATGTCGAAAAGTTAATCTTCGGTGCCTACACTCTCAATTGAAATGTCCCCTTTTTGTTGATGATGTCTTATGAAATGGTAGCGGACATTAATGTGCTTTGTTCTTGCATGTTGAACTGAATTATTGGTAAGCTAGCTTGCACTCTCATTGTCACATAGCAATGGCACTTTCTTGAACTTGATTCTAAAATCATTTAAGGTGGCCTTTATCTAAAGTATTTGTGCACAACAACTACCGACGGATATGTATTCGGCTTCAGCGGTTGATAATGCAACACTATTTTGCTTCTTTGATGACCATGAAACAAGTTATCTTTCCAATAGTTGATAAGTGCCTGATGTGCTCTTCCTTTCAACCTTGCATCCCACATAATCTGAGTCGGAAGATCCAACTAACTCAAATTTTGCTCTTTGGGATACCACAAACTAACATTTTGTGTATGCTTCAAGTACCTCAATATCCTCTTTGTAGCCTTCAAATGACTTTCTCTTGGTGAGGCTTAGAATCTTGCAAACATGCACACACTAAACATGACATCTGGCCTTGATGTGGTCATATAGAGTAGGCTTCCAATTATAAACCGATACAACTTTTGATCCACCATGTTACCACTTGCATCACTATCTAAATTGTCATTTGATCCTATTAGTGTACCAATGGCCTTTGCTTCATTCATGCCAAATTTTTTGAGCATGTCTTTGATGTAATTGCCTTGACTCACAAATGTACCATTCTTTAATTGTTTGATTTGAAGTCCAAGGAAGTAACTTAACTCTCCAATCATTGACATTTCAAACTCATAAGCCATCATCTTGCCAAACTCTTCACAAAAGTCTAGATTGGTTGATCCAAAGATAATATCATCAATATAGATTTGCAACACAAACAAGTCCTTGCCAATCTTCTACGTGAAAAGAGTGGTGTCAACCTTGCCCATAAACCCTTTAGAGAGTAGGAAGTCTCTCAACCTCTCATACCATGCTCTAGGTGCTTGTTTTAAGCCATACAATGCCTTCTTCAACTTGTACACATGGTCGGGCTTCTTGTCATCTTCAAAACTAGGAGGTTGCTCAACATATACTTCTTCATTGATGTAGCCATTGAGAAATGCATTCTTGACATCCATTTGATAGAGCTTGATGTTGTGGGCACAAGCATAGGCTAGCAACATTCTAATTGCTTCCAATCTAGCAACCGGGGCATATGTTTCTCCAAAGTCAAGACCTTCAACTTGAGTGTAATCTTGTGCTACCAATCTTGCTTTGTTCCTTACTACTATCCCATCTTGATCTTACTTGTTTCTATAGACCCATTTGATTCCAATCACATTGTGGTTCTTTAGTCTTTCCACTAACTCCCATACTTGATTTCTTGTGAAGTTATTTAATTCTTCATGCATAGCATTCACCCAATCAACATTTATCAATGCGTCTTCTATCTTCTTCGGTTCAATGGATGACACAAATGAGAAGTGTTCACAAAATGGTGCTAATCTTGATCTTGTTTATACACCTCAACAAATATCTCTAATTATAGTGTCCAAAGGATGATCTCTTGCAATATTAGTTGGTTGGAGTATTGGAACATTGTTGCTTGCATTTGCTTGATCATTAGGTTGTGATGATGAGCTAGCCACTTGATCTTCTTCATTATCATGAGAGCCACTAGTGCTTGTTTTATTTGTATCATCTTGTACATTTGAGTTTGAGAGTACTTGCACTTGATCATCTTCTTCTTCATTCACTTGCCTAGGGCTCAATTCACCAACATCCATGTTCTTCATGGCATTTGAAAGTTGAATGCCTCTCACATCATCAAGATTCTCATTCTCATCTTGGGAACCCTTGGTTTCATCAAATTCAGCATCATGAACCTCCTCAAGAGTACCACTTACCAAATTCCAAACTCTATATGCTTTGCTTGTAGTGCAGTAACCAAGAAAGAATCATTCATCACATTTCTTGTCAAACTTGCTCAATCTAGTGCCTTTCCTCAAGATATAGCATTTGTAACCAAATACCCAAAAATATGCAATGTTGGGCTTTCTACAATTCAAGATCTCATAAGGTGTCTTCTCCTTCAATGGGTGACAATAGAGTCGGTTGCTACAATAGCAAGATATGTTGATAGCTTTGGCCCAAAAAGATTGACTCACATTGTACTCACTAAGCATAGACCTTGCTATATCAATGAGTGTTCTATTCTTCCTCTCAAAAAGGCCATTTGATTGTGGAGTGTACTTGGTCGAGAATTGATGTCTAATTCTAAAATCATCACACAACTCATCAATTCTTGTGTTCTTGAACTCACTACCATTGTCACTTTTAACTCTCTTGATGGTTGTTTCAAATTCATTATGTATGCCCTTGACAGATGATTTGAATGTTGCAAACACATCACTCTTGTCCACTAGAAAGAATGCTCAAGTGTATCTAGTATAGTCATCCACTATCACAAAGCCATATTTATTTCCACTGATGCTAGTGTATTGTGTTGGCCGAAACAAATTCATGTGCAATAGCTCAAATGCCTTACTAGTGATCATCATGCTTTTCTTAAGATGGGTGTTTCCAACTTGTTTGTCGGCTTGGCAAGAGCTACAAAGCTTATCCTTTTCAAACACAACATCTTTAGTCTCTAACCAAGTCATGCTTAACCAATCTATTCAATTGTTTCATTCCAACATGACCAAGCCTTCTATGCCATAACCAACCCATACTAGACTTAGTGAACAAGCATGTTGACAATTGAGCTTCACTAGCATTGAAATCAATCAAGTATAGATTCTCATATATTGTGGCTAACCTAATTCTACTTTGCTCCTTGAAAACATATCTCTCTTTTAAAACTTAGAAACATTTGCTAGAGAACAAGGGCTGTCTTATTCATCTCGCTTTATCTTTTTTTTCAAGCGGGCATCTAAGTACCTATTGTTTTCAATATCTTAGACACTTTTGTGTCCATTTTTTGTCAACTCTTTTTTTATGAATAACTTTTGCATAGCCCTATGCCCCTTTTCTGCAATAGAACTTTGAGAGAGATATCAACAAGAACTTTAAGCATTTATTTGGTGGATAAAAAACCTAACAACCATGTTTTTGTGTTCACCCCCAGTGTAGGAGTAAAATATTTTTGGGTGGATCTAGAACGAATGGCATATTTTTGCGCCTACCCCCAGTGTAGGAGTAGTGCATATGTGGCTGGAGTGTACATGATCTTGATTTTAAGAGCATGACAAACCTCTCATAAGGATCAACAAAGCTTGACAAAACTCAATGCAAAACAAGCAGCATATATGTGGAAGTTTTCCTAGCCTAAATATCATGTATGGCTTTGGTGGGAATTCAAGTTTTGTCATACAGGAACTCATCATATAGCATTTTTATGTTCTTCGAAAGATAAATCTCCAAAACTTTAGTGTCACTTGGAATAAGATAAACAGCAGCTCAGACCTTGGGAGAATTCAAGGCTAAAAACTAGGTACTTGAAAGGAATTACAACAGAGCAACTATTCATCATTTTCATTTTTAAGAGATTATCTTAAGAGTCCCTTATTATTTATTTAGCTCTTAAAAGAAATTAAAGCAAACTAGATACACTTTTTTATTTTGTTTTCATTTTTTAGATCACACATTATAACTATATATATTTCTACAGAGATAACTTTTTATTTTGTTTTTAGTTATTCATCTTTTTTATAATATATATATATAAAGCAAACTAAGAATAATAAAAGAAAAAGAAATACTTATCTAGATACATGAGGGATGTCTTTTCCCCCAAGCTGGTTGTTGTCATGGTTGCTCAACGAGGTGGCCGGATGTGGACATGTTGGAACAGAGCCTCCCAATTTTGATTTTGTTGTTGTTGTTGTTGCTGGAGGCTGGCCATCTCGTGTCCCATGATTACCTACCATTGTGTGTGATTATGTAACATACCTTGTATAGCAGTTATCCTCTCATCAATGGTTGTGAGCCTATTGCCAATTCAGAACTTCCACTTACAGAATTTGGGGGATCGACTCCCCCACACTTTACTCGAAGTGTGTTCTGCTCATAAAGACAAGGTAGAGATCAAGTGCATGGACTCTGTTGGTGGGAAAACACCAACAGAACCAAAACCTTATTTATTCTTCTCTAGCCTTAGGCACATTGAATTATGATAAGATTGATGTTGTGTGCATTGTTCATTTATAACATGGATGATAAGATCAGAAGGATGAGCATGAATGTAGCATTTTGACTGTGACAAAAAGAGTGGAGTTGTTTAACCAATGGAAGGATTGTCCATCTTTATATAATGTATCAAACTTTTCATGACTATGACTATCATCTTTCAAAGATAAGATATGCAACATTTTAACTCATTTGGTTAAGACTAAGATCAAGAAAGTGGTGCTATGAACAAACTTAAGGAACAAGACATGTTGAGTTAATCAGGTTGGATCAAGCAAAGTTGTAACTTGAACATGTTTGTTTTTTATTTATATAGATAGCAAGATCAAAGGAAAGCTTTTTAAATAATGACCACTTACCTTAAGATGTTACCTTCATCATTGGAGTGTGATGACACTATGTGATAAAGGGTAGATGCCTTGTGGTGGTCTTCTCGTGCCCATGGTTGTTCATGATTTCATGAGACACCATCGACAGACCACCACTGATTGATGATATTTTGTTGACACGAGATTGCACGCCATGATGTAGTGGCATCTCGTTGTCCTGGTTTTTGCTGTTGACGTGTGAATCAATGTCTCCGAAGGTGATGGGAGCAGACGTATTCTAGAAAATATAAGGTGAGTTGCATCCTGCTTCTCATCAGCATCCAAGCTTGAGTCTTGGGAAAGCTTAATGATAGGTTATCGTTTTATGTTGCTCTTAGCATGTTGATTTGTTCATCCACTTCCACAACTGTAGTGGTGGTTTGGTAGGTTCATACCAAACCTTGAATAGGCATAGCTTATATTCATTCTTCCTACAAAATGTTAATGGACACATACCCGAGGGAATACAACAAATTTGAAACATGGGTTGTTGTCCATAACTTTTGTAATTTTCCTCTATGCTAATGAAAAGATAGTTTTAGGATTACTTTAGCATAGATTTTGTTCTTGTAGAAAATTTTATGTGGTTGCTGCATTCAAACATTGTTCAAGGCACAGGTAACTTGCAACAAAAGATAAGTGAATAAACTTTTGATACTCACAGTTCTTCCTTCCATGAAGAATGAGCCGTGTCTTCTTTTGCGCAGAGTTGTTGGAGTTCATCGCATGCCTTGATTCATCTTTGATGTGAATTCATCTCTTTAACTTACCCAGATTGATTTTTAGAGTTTTTTGTAGGGCTTAGTCTAACAAAATAACCAGTATCTACTACAGCATATTCTTGGTTCAAAAATCATACTAGACACCATGCCTAATTTAACTTAGGAAAGCATTTTAACCTAAGCACCATGCTTAATTTAAAAAACCTTTGGTAGTAAGATCAACACTCCTAAACTAAGAACCATGCTTAATTAAAAAGATGTATGAGCACACTCCAAACCTTAAACATACTATAGTAAACAAAGGTAGCATGAAAACACTTTAGAGATGTATTCAATTTAGAGATGAAAGAGCGTGATCATGGTGAGATATTATTTTTTAAAGATGCAAGTGGGATAGATATATGAACGGAACTAAACATGATGTGGATTTGATATGAGAAAATTTAAACTAAACGAGATGGACGCATGCAGTGGAATACAAAAATTAAGTCTAAAGTCCATGAGCAAGACTATCTCACCTTTCTTGATCATACTTACCATGACTCACATGATAGAATTTGTGAGTAGTGCAGCATCTGTTTTCGTCGCTTGAGATGTGATTTGAATTCTTGTGACGTTGACCTTTTTCTCCAATCTACACATGGTTAGAGAATATATATATGTCTATACAAACCTATGAGATGGCAGGGTTTCAGTGTTGATGGATCTTGAATGTTCAGGCACCCTGGGGTTCTTCAATGTTTCTTCTTTTCTTGTGTAAGCTTGCCGGAAGGTCGAAATGGCATTTGTTGTCCTATTTTATTCCATAATTCAATAGAACAGGGGTAATCCTACTAAACCTAGTGGTATGTTAATGATCTAAATCTTTATGCCAATTGTTTCCTCGGCAACGGCGCCAAAAATGTTTGTTGGTATTTATTAAGTGCAAATAGAATATGAAGGATTCCACAAGTGCACAGAATACCATTGTAGCATTTTACCGGGAGTATTCCAGGTATCGTTATTTATATTTTACCACAAGGAAACAATGGAGCAAAGATTTATTGGATAACAAAGGAATGTTTACTAATCAACATACCAGCATAGCTAAAGCAGGGGTGAATGTAATGATAAGAATAAAGCATAATGATACTCAGGGGATAGATCACTAAGATAATGTAAACTAGTCAACTCGAGAGAACAACAGGTGAGGTAGATTCCTATGATATTCTTATTACATGGTCAAAGTATATATACACCCAACTATAGCTAAGACTAACTCTACTCTTGTGCACTTCGGGACGCTGCTTAGATGGTAGAGCACCCAGAATAGATAACTCTACTGACGTGACTATGGTCCTACAATTTGAGAACCTACTCAATTCGGAGTGGACTACAAAGGATAGATGGGGCTATCACCTCCCACTGCTACCACCCAACTAGAGAATAGGGTGCACTCATAGGTAGAGCATCGTATAAGCACCATGCTTACACGAGACTCGGCTACTTAGCCTAATCGGGAAACTAGCAGGCTAAGCGCTCTATGAACCTGCACACAAAAGTAATGATAACCATAACTAAGCAAGATATATATTCAAAGTAAGCATAGCCATATAGATAAGAATATGATAAATTGATCCATTACTTGAGCATGAGCCTAACTCGACCCTCACTGCTGAGCTACTAATCTACTACATTGGAGAGCTCTAGACCTAATCCTCCTGATGTGTGTTGATCTAAATAAGGGATATGAATTAGGGTTTTAGGGATCTACTGAGGGAGGGGGTTGGGGCTGATTTATATAGGCTAGAGCATCAATCCTAAGCCTTGAATCAAACCGACTTGAATAAACGACAAAGATTGAATCTCAATGATGGTGGGGAACCGACTTTCGAAGCGGAGGCTGACTGGTGGGACCCATAGGCCAGATGGCCTATAGGTGGGGCCAGCCAGCCCCACATGGCAGCCCCCCGAGGTCTGTTTCGGTGGAGAGCCTCCTAGAATCTTCTAGAATCTTCCCACGTTGTTTAGGCGGTGGAATTCCGTAATTTCCTTTGAGAAATAGGTCCCCCCTTGACGGTTTTCTGGATAAACCCTGCTGAAAACAAAGATTCACCAAAACTAGTGGAATTTATTAGTTTAAACCCCTATACCTATGTTTGGTGATGGAATTAAGTATAAATGCAGGTTATGTTGATGGTTTATAATTGGTGTTAGTGATCGTCAACATAGGATATGTTGAGATCTCTATTGCTATCATTTCTATGATCGGTTGCTATGTCTCATCCATTGAGTCATTCACTTGCTTGGACAACTTGGAGATTCTTGTGCTAAAATTTGAAAAACAAGCTAAGTGATGAGAAAAGATCGAGATGGGTCTATACTGTCCCACATCAAGGTACCAGGACGGCTTCCAATTGCACATTTGGGTGAACTTGAACCTTGTATTGGATGCCGAAACTGTTGTCTTAAGTTTCTGATTGTCTATGACATAGGCTTGGCATGGTTGCTAAGTCTTTGTTGACGGTCACTAACACCAATTATAAACCATCAACATAACATGCATATATGCTTAATTATCAATGCACAATTATCATGGACTTATCATATATATATTATCCTGACTTATCCTTAGTTAAGTTAGATCATAGTTAGTCTCACATGTTTCCCTATTGATACGATACTTGGAATACTTTCGGGTGAAAGCTACATCGGTATCCGTGCGCTTGCGGATTTATCTGTGTGCGTTAATTTATACCAACAAGCTTTCTAGCGCTGTTGCCGGGAAATGGTTGCTAAATTAACTTCGAGCCTAGCTTAACATTTTATCTTTTATTATTTCTTTTATTTTACTTTTTCATTTAGCATGGATTCCACTCCTATCTATCAATATGCCAAACCCACAAACGCAAGCCTAGATCCACTAAAATCTTCAGAGCCTATCCTAATACCTGGCTATGAGCTACGCCCGTGTTTTATAAAATTGATTCGGGATAAATCCTTCTCGGGAGAAGGCGACGAAAACCCATACTCACACCTATGGGAGTTCGCACAGACCTATGCATGCTTGTGTATCACTGGCACGTCTGACAAAACCATAAGATGAAAGTTGTTTCTGTTCTTTTTGACGAAAAGAGCTAAACATTGTTACAGTCAAACCGTAGGAAGTATGCAAGGAGATTGGGAAAAATTATGCTCTAAATTTTGTTTATGTTTCTTTCTCATCTCTAAAGTGGTTAGCCTTTGGAAAGAGGTTCTAAATTTTAAACAACAAGAAAAATTTCTTGGTACATCATGGGATCGTTTTAATGAACTCATCATCACTGGCCCAGACCTTGCCATTCAAGACCCTGTACTTCTTCAACATTTTTACATGGGTCTTAGCAAGGATTCCATGGAATCCCTTGATGCAGCCTCTAGAGGAGCTTTCCTTCATCTGTTTACTAGTGAAGCAAGGGCTATGCTTGATAGAATTAGTGGAAAGACTCCCTGCACTAGCATTCATAATCAACTCCTCGAGAAAGAAGAAATCATCTCCTGATCAAGAAGAGGAAGTTCTGATAGCCAAATCACAACCACTTCAATCCCAAGATTTAGCTATCAATCCTGAACCACCAATACCCCAAAATCCCCAAGAGAAGAAGGAAATCCACGATTGGAAATCCCTATTGAAATTAAGGATGGCCTCTTTGGTGCTGATTTTGGGAGAACATTAAATTCTCATCTTTATAAGAGACCTTCGAGCAAATATAATTCAAATCCTCTCGGAAAGGAATCTCTTAGCAAGTGTCCTTATTCCCATATAGGACATTGGGAAGAATTCAAGGATGGCATTTCAAGTAATGCCATAGAAGGAGAGCTGAGCCATCTAGAAGCCATTCCTATCCTCTCTCCTTCTATATCCACATTAGATGTCTCATCTGAACCCATCCTTGACCCCGATGATCCCTCTTATGCACTCTCTCCTAAGTCTCATTATGACTCTAGAAATCCACTAAGACAACCAAAGCATAGGAATCATGAAGGCCACAAGGATGACCAAAAAGAGCAACAACAATGGCTAGAATGTATTAAGATTTTGTATGCCATTGCTAAAAATGGATGGACAAGGACGAAGCCTTATGGGTAGAATCCAAACTTGGCTTAGATCCAAACAGTGAGCTTAAATCAATCTCTTTATAACGTCCATGGGAAATCTTGACAATAAAACATCCATGGGAAATCTTGACAATAAAATATCCAATGAATGTCATAGACATGGAATGATAGAGACAATGTTTCGGCCTATAGACATTTATGAAGAAACACCCTTAGAGCTTGAAAAGGAAGGGAACATCGATGAGCATGGAAGTTATTTCATGAACACCTCATCAAATCCATGCTCGCATGATAAATCTCCTGAATTAATTGGTCTCTCCAACATTGCCACACATGAGATCTTCAACCCCCTCATTCTCCTTGTTCATAAAGACTTTGAAAGGGTGGTTGTAGATGCATATGTTTATCATAAATATTACAGATCCCGTTGTGTGAATCTTGAGATAGGTACATAAAGGTTGATGTTGGAGGGGAAACCACTTCACCAACTTGAGTGCAATTAGAAGGTTTCCCAAGGACGAGCTTTTGTCCTAAAGCAAGCACTTTTAGGAGATAACATTAGCTTTCACTTTTTGTAGTAATGCCCTTGTGATGTGAGCATAGAAACATAATTGTGAAAATATTCCTTTGGGTATTTTTGTCACTAACCATTCCAGGTTTGAAGCAAACAGAACGAAGGAAGACGACTCAAGGTATGTCCAACCAATCATCATGCAACACTGAATCACATCCATCCAAACTTGACTTGGCCTTGCGAACAGAAGTTAAGAACATCATGGATTGCTTGTAGTGCTTTCAGCCAAATAGCATCAACTTCTACAATCTGTTGTTTATCTTCTTCGGCTGATCCGGGAATGCTCTCAAGACTGCTGTGAATAGCTTTGCCTTCTTTGACCTTGATTAGCATTTCTTGCTTCTTCTATTTGATAGCATTGGGGATCTTAGTCAAGTTGGACTCATGATGTTCGATGGTGGCCTTCACACTTTCTAGTTCTTTTTCAAGTTTAGCATGCCTAATTCTCAGCTGATTTAGTTCTGGTTCAATTTTGGAAGAAGAATTCTTCAGATTGTCGATCAGTTGTGCCAATTCTTTGGCTTCCTGCTTGTCAGAGTTCTTCTTAGCCATCAAAGCTTCATGGTATGTCAGGTTTCTTTAAGCCTTTTTCACCTTGGGAGCTTGATCTTTGATATTGGATAAAGGTATCAAGGCTTCAGCAAGATTTGGGGGCAGATCCTTCTTAATGGTTAAGAAGATTCTTCTCATTAGATCTGCATCTTGGACCAAATCGGCTATGTTCCTCTCGAGCATTGGCAGCATGTCTTTTAGCCAATTTTTGGTCTCATCTGATAAGATTTATTGAGAGGAGATGGCTGATGAGCTAATCTCACTTTCATTTATGTATTCTTCAAAGTTGAAGGAGTAGCTCAGAGCTGGAGAATTAAGTGTCTACATATGAACAAAAGGAGTTTTATTAGGAATGGTATATAAGTTGACAATGAGATGAATGGTGAGGAGGAACAGTACCTTTTCTAGAAGAAACTTTGGTTGAGGAGAAGGAATAGCCGATGATGTGCCCATATCTTTTTCAACATTTGGTTGAATCGGCTCTGGACTTTTGATGCTAGTGTCTACAAGCATCAAGAAGCTTTTCGGTTTATATTTGTTATAGAAGGACAAGAATGAGCATATTAATTTCTTACCATCAACTGTTTGCTGAATTAGAGAATCAATGATTTGGGTATCAGCGTCAACAGAGTCATCTTCAACGGTTGGATTGTTAGACCTTTGCTCTTGTGTAGATGTTTTCTCAGGTGGTATCTGATAAAGGAGGCTGATCAGAGAAGAGTAAGGATTTCATAAGATTAAAAGACTTGAGAAGATACCTTGGTAGTATCAGGAGGTGAAGTAGAGAGGTTCTCATCTTCTGCTGTTTTGGGCCTGTCAGAAGCATCGGTTATTCTAAGGCCGGTCAACATGTAAATATCGGCCAAAGTGATGGTCATTGGACCGTGACAAAAAATAAAAGCATTCAAAGTGTGGACCAAAAGTAAGATGCAGAAATCAAAAGTGAGTCATTCCTCTCTATTCCAGACAGTAAGAGTGTCAGGCATTGATTCAAGTCATAAATTTCCTAATCTCCAGCCTTTTTCTCTGATACCCTACGGAACCAATCCCTCCATCCCTTAGGCATTTTGGGTTAGTTTCTAAAGGAAGTTTTGGTGTTCCAAGAAGACAAATCTACTACAAATTGTTTGAAGAGGATTTGGTTCATTTCTTGATTGATGAAATCGGATGGATCAGGGTCACCCATGGGTCTAAGATAATAGGCATTAGGAACAACAGCTAATGGAATTAAAATTTTGTTCCTCATTTTCTAGAAACCTGTTGGGATGAATTTAAGAAAAAGGGAAATACAGAGTAGCGGCTAACACTTGAAAGGTAGAAGTTTGAAGGCATACCTTAGGAACGTGGTCGCTGGTTGCCATTGTAGCCAAAATGGATCTGAATCTGAGGAAGGTTACTTGAACGACAGTTAGGTAGAACAGAGGATTTGCTAGGGTTAAGGCTTTGGCGGTGGCGGCTTTGACTGTTGAAGTTTGCTCAAGAAAGAAGGGGAAAGTAAGCAGGCCGAGCAAACTGGAAATGGTACTGTTGGGGTATTATATAGTGTTTGGCCTGAGAACTCAGGAGCCATGCGTTTATTTTGGAATGAGCGATTGCAAGACGGTGAACAGATGAATAGGAATTTTGGAATAAAATTATTTTTATCCCAAAATTGGGGGGCATGTGTTTACACCAAAATTTGGAAAGAAGAACGTGGGAACTCGAAGCTTCCAGGATTGTGTCATCAAGGAATCGATTGGATGAGAATCGGTATCAGTTGATTTAGATGTAATGTCAGAATCGGCTATTTTATGGATGACGTCAGCAGACGGCGTCAATGGGCTATACTTGAGTGGCACCAGGGAGACGTGTCGGACTCTACGAATAAGGAAAATTGGGGTCCAAGTTATTATTAAGTTAGGAAGTTTTCTTTTATTCTAAAAATTGTAATGAGTCGTATTTGAGTAGGATTCGTGTTTAGATTCTAGGTATAAATATTAGACCCTAGTTATTGTAAAAAAAGGACGAACACATAATCAATACAATCTTTTCAGCTTTTGCCATTGCATTAGGAGTAGGAGTACTGTAGATCTCGGCAAGTTCTTCAGCAAACAGGGCTGCATCGACTGATCGACCTCCAGCTTGCTTGTGAGTATCGTTACGACATGTATTGTGCTTGTAAATCTGCATCAGCTGATTGATCATTTATGAGCCATAATATAAGTTAGTTATCGATCTGTATCATAGTTTATAAGGCTACATCAGCTGATTGATCTCTTACGAATCATAATATAGATCAAAGTTATCGATCTTGTGTTAAATAACTTGTTGTTTAATACAATATCACTAGTTATCGAATATGCTAAGACTAGTAAGATTTCCCTTACTATTTTTGGTTTATTCACCGATTATTGATTTTGCTATTATTAATGTTTTATTAATTATAACAAAATCACACGATTGAGATAGAGATAGATCGGCATCATATCATCTTAATTGGTCATCTTCTAGTCTGGTCACGCTTTAAATCTTACGATTAATGGCTTAATTCCGCTAGATCGGCTGTTTTATTTTTATTCCAATCAAACATAGTATGCATTCAAAGTGTCGATAAAAGATGCTCGGCAGTCCACCGAGGGGTATCCCGCGATGGTAGATTTGTTGGTGGGGGTGCGTGTAATCAGGAACCGGATGGTGACACAAGGCGCAGAGACAACGATTTAGATAGGTTCAGGACGTCTGATCGACGTAATACCCTACGTCCTGTGTCTTTGGTCAGCGCCTCCCGCAAGACATTGGGAAGATATCCTGAAGATATTACGAGTTCTGTTAGGATATGTATGATCCCAAGATTCTTGTAATCAGTTATTACTTTCCGGTTATTCCTTAGATCTAACCGACTTGTAACCCTGCCTCCTGGACTATATAAGGCGGGCAGGGACCCCCTCTAAAATCACGGCATATTATACGATAGCTAATACAAACCAATAGACCATAGGAGTAGGGTATTACGTCATATTGATGGCCTAAACCTGTCTAACTTGTGTGTCTCTGTTGCCTTCTTGTTCTTGATCTCACGCTCCTCTGCCGATCAATCTACCTTCGTGGGATACCCCTCGGAGGACTGCCGACGATATTCTGTCGACACAAAGACATGGTCAATCTTGAATAAACTTATTAGTTAATGAGATCTAATCTAATGATACTACCATAGCTGCATCGATCCAGTCGAACCTCACTAGTAAGACTTTAGATTAGAAATTATCAATTAGTAGTCTTATTCCTGATCAAGATATGTACTTTGTTTGTTTGCTATGGTTGTATCGGCTATTTTAGTCGATTTGCCTATACTCTCACGCATATAGCATGTTTTCATGAAACTGTCGACATGTAGATCGTTTTATAGATTCTTTGACTTTAGTTTATCATCATTATCATAGTTGTATCGATCCGATCGAGCCTCACTGTTGATGATAATAGATTAGATTCAAAATGTTTGTAGATTCATTTATATTAGACAGTCAATTTGTTCGCATGCTATACTCTTTTCATCAAACTTATTGGCTCAATGCTTTTATCGATCATGTTCCATTTAGCTAATGATGCTTTCTTGTATCGTTTCTTATGGATACGCCAGATAGTCGATATCCTCATTGAATCGGCTATTTAGCCGTACATTTGGAACTATTTGGTGCAACACCGACATGTTCCACCTTAAATTACTGATAAGAATTTCTCTCCTTGTCAATTGCAAGTCAAATTGATTGGCACGTCATTGAGTTTTTCATATTTGGCTAGTTCTATGTTGAAGCCAAGCAGATCTCTGGTCTTGTTCCACTTAGATCTTCTGGCTTGTTGTGTGTTGATCACATCGCCACATTTTTATGTCAACAAGATGTAAGAACTACATACCTCATTCAACATGGATAAAAGAACTATAAGTACCAAAGTTCATTCACTTTGTCTTTTGCTGCAAGTTACCTTTGCCTTGAGCCATGCTTGTATAAAACATGATCTATATACTAAAGTAATCCCAAAATCATCTTTTTATTAGCATAGAAGGATATTACAAAATTCTAGACAAACAACCCATGTTTCAAAATTGTATATTCCTTTAGGTATGTGTTGTCTACTAATCCTTTGCAGGCATAAAACAATGAGTGAGGCAAAAGGTCTAACAAGCTGTCAAAAGATCGAAGAGTAGAAAGATGGCATGACAAAAGGACAAGAAAGAAAAGGTGTGAACTAGGAAATAAGAAGCTCATGAATAGCTCAAGCTACGAGACTAGCTGAACATGGAAAACTTCAAGTAAAAGGGAAGGACCATCATGAGTCATCTACCCTTCGTCATATGGTGACATTACGCTCCAATGACAAAAGTAACATCCTAAGGTAAATGGTCATTATTTAAAAACAAACATGTTTGGGTTACAACTCCTTGATTCTGGTAGGCACATAAATAAGAAACAAACATGTTTGGGTCATAACTCCATTACTTGATCCAACCTGATTAACTCAGCATATTTAGTTGTTTAAGCTTGCTACTAGCACCACCTTCTTGATCTCATAGTCTTAACCAAATGAGCTAAAAAGTGCACATCCTATCTCTAGAAGATGAACAATTCTTCTATGGGTTAAGCAATTCAACCCTTTTTAGCCAAATGTACTTAAACACTACATTCATGCTCAATCTCCTGATCTTACCACCCATGTTATAATTAAACAAAACACATAGACATTAACTTCATCTTGTTCAATGTGCCTAAGGATAGAGAAGAATAAATAAAGTTTTGGTTCTGTTGGTGTTTTCCCACCAATAGAGCCCATGCACTTGATCCCTACCTTGTCTTATGAGCAGGACACACTTCAAGCAAAGTATGGGGGGAGATAGTTGATTTCCCAATTTCTATAAGTCAAGGTTCAGAGCCTATCAAACCAAAATCAAAACTCAAAACCAAGACGGGTTTGACGGAAGAGGATGACATCACCATTAGAGGCACCACCACAAGAATCCTCATCTTCAGAGCGAACTGAGGTACTTGATCAATGAACTTCACAAGGAAAAGTCCAGTTCGAAGCACTTAAAACACCAAACCCTCACCGAAAAAGCTAGCTTGGGGGAGAAGCACTCCCGTATATTTAGGTAAGTATGCTTTCCCTTTGTTCTAGTTTTAGCTTCTTTTAAATAGTTAAGAAAATGGTGAATGAAAAACAAAATAAAAAGTTATCTATATAATAAATATATATAGTTATAATAATAATGTGTGATCTAGTAAAATTGAAAACAAAATTAAAAGGTGTGTCTAGTTTGCTTTAATTTTAAGAGTTGAATAAAATATAGAGGACTCAGAATAATCTCTTAAATGGAAATGATGAATAGTTGCCCTATTATAATTCCTTTCAAGTACCTAGTTTTCAGCCTCGAATTCTCCTGAGTTTTGGATACAACTGATTTGATATAAAAAATTACTCTGAACTTGAAACTCATGGGTAGCGAATGATTGATCTAAGTCTAGGTAAATTGACGGATATGATATGAGAAGGTCTGAGCTGCTATTTATCTTGTTCCAAGTGACACTAAAGTTCTAGAGATTTAACTTTAGAAAAACACAAAAAATGCTACATGATGAGTTCATTTATGACAAAGCTTGAATTCCCACCAGAGCCATACATGTTATTTAGGCTAGAAAAACTTCCACATATATGTTGCTTGTGATTGCATTGAGTTTTGTTAAGCTTTATTGACCCTCATGAGAGGTTTGTCATGCTCGTAAAATCAAGATCATGTACACACCACATATATATGCACTACTCCTAAAATAGGGGTAGACACAAAAACATGCTTTCCATCTAGATTCACCAAAAAATGTTCTACTCCTACACTGGGAGTGAATACAAAAACATGTTTGATAGTTTTTTCATCCACCAAATAAATGCTCTAAGTTCCTATTGCTATATCTCAAAGTTTTGTTGTAGAAAAGAGACATGGGGCTATGCAAAAGTTATTCATAAAAAAAGAAAAAAAGAGAGAGTTGAAAAAAATGGACAAGTGTCCGCGATATTTAAAAAAATGGGTACTCAGATGTCCGCCTGAAAGAGATGAATAAGATAGCCCCTATTCTCTAGCAAATGTTTTCAAGTTTCAAAGGAAAGATATGTTTTCAAGGAGCAAAATAGAATTAGGTTAGCCACCATATACATCCACCGTATATCCACACACATGCACATCTTGATTTGATTGTATGATTCATCTCTCTTTGGATCTGTTGTTTGACTTTACAATATATGCATTGTAAGTATGCTCTAGCTTTCTTCCTACCTATGAACTCCACATAAGCCTTAGTAGTAGGAAGAGGAAAAGGCATAACATCTTTATTACCTTGGTGAGGATCCACAAATACCACATATATTGAGAGACTTGAGAGTGTCATACAATGGAATCTCTGAGTTTTATTTTAAAACTTATAAAAACTCTGGAATAATGGTGGAACAAAGAACTTGAGACGTAGTGCTTGACTTGATCGTTCTGTCTTTCAATTGCTCAAGACCCAAGTGAAGGTTAAGAAGCCCCATGGTTGAAGGTAATATGGGTAAGTTTGAAAGTCAGATCAGTTTATTCTAATCCAGAGGAGAATTTTTTATTGAACACATATGTACTTTTGAGGAGTGAAAACATTATAGCAACTCCTGATCCATTGCTGAGATTAAGCTTTGCTCAGGGACTGGCAAAGGTTAAGCTTGGGGGAGCTTGTTGATGGTCACTAATGCCAATTATAAACCGTCAACATAACCTGCATATATGCTTAATTCCATCACCAAACATAGGTATAGGGGTTTAAACTAATAAATTCAACAAGTTTTGGTGAATATGTGACTATAGGAGGATTTAATCATAAAATTGCCAAGGAGGACCTATTCATCAAAGGAAATTACGGAATTCCACCACGTAAACAACTTGGGAAGGATCTAGAAGACACCAGAAGGCAATACACCGAGGCTGCCAGATGGGGTCGAGCGGCCCCACCTATAGGCCACCTAGCCCCCTAGGCCCACCAATCGCCCTCCGTCGTGTCGTACTCCTTCCTACGATCTACACTGTTGATTCTAAGGCAGTTTTAGGTCGGTTCATCCAATGGTGATCGATGGAGTTAATGTGGATCAATGATGTGGCGACTCCTTCCCCCTACTCCACCTCGAGTCCTTACCCCCTACTCCACCTCAGCCTATATATAGCAGCCCCTACCCCCCTCCTTGAGGCATTAGTAAGAGCAAAAGACAGAGATCAAACCCTAATCCTCAAAGCTCTATTCTAGAGCATAGCTAGCTAGGTTAGATCTAAAGAGAGGCAAGCAGGCTTCGCTTGGATTCTCGATCTTGTCAAGAGCGTGGTTTGGTATAATCTTTGTACCCCCTCTCTTTTGTATCTCCATAACTTTTATATGCTTGCTACAATTGTTATGACAATATTAGTATTCATCTTATTCATATTCTTCATTATGATGTTCATCGTCTACTTTGATTATATGCTTAGTATAGCTAGTTTATCATTATGTCCATGCATAAGTTCATATAGCGCTCGCTCCACTATGCATGGCATAGTGGTTGACATTGTGTAAGCGTGGTGCTTATGCGTTGTTTACCTGCGGATACACCCTATATTGTGGGTCATGTGATAGATCACAGATGTGACACTCCCATTGAGTCCTTTGTAGTCCACTCCCCGAATATAGGCGCACATAGGGTCCGATTACGAAGGAAGAACAAGCTTTGTTCTTAATCTTCCTTAGTAATATCCCTTATGTGTAGATATAAGATGATCTTAGCCATGACTACTAAGTGTAATTGCACTAATCATCGTATGCTTCGACTAGTGACTAAGAATGACTTAGGAATTATCTCTCTAATTTCTACCTGGTCATGCTAATGTCTTAGAAAGGAGTACTCTGGGTGGTTAACTATTCATTATCAATGCTCAATTATCATGAACTTATCATATATATATTATCCTGACTTATCCTTAGTTAAGTTAGACCATAGTTAGTCTCACATGTTTCCCTATGGATACGATACTTGGAATACTTCTAGGTGAAAGCTACAGCGGTATCCGTGCACTTGTGGATTTATCTGTGTGCGTTAATTTATACCAACAGTGTTGTGTTAACCTGCAAACTCCGATAAACTTAAAATTGGATGAA